>NC_061122.1:64959648-65247632 GCF_002878395.1 Capsicum annuum | reverse complement strand
ACACCTTACGAGTAGGATCACATAACCCATCAAGACACCCTATAACTTGTAGGGTAAGTCGTAGTAAAGAGATGGAGGCTAAAATTATAGAAAATTATCAAGGACCAAAATATAGAGGCATTACACTAATCCAAGTTTACCACTCATTCACAAAGAAGTGATCATTCATAATTCATCAAAGTCTTAGGAAATGAAATGTCTAAGGAACCTATTTATAGTATTTTCCTTTTTACAAATTATCTATTAAAACATATCCCAAAAGTGGCTATTTTGGAAATAACCCACAAGGGCTATCTGTATTCCTTATGCCATGACTTTTGTCGCCTCTATTCTATCTTCTAACTACGACATTATTTAATTAGGAGCTCAAAGAAGGTCCTCCAAGCACATTCTTGAATCCTTAGAGAGATCACCGCTTGGACCTCCTTGTGTCGGCCTCGAGTAGTGATCAAAAGTGTTGATGCCACTTGGTTTGTATTATCCTCACTTTATTGAAAAGGATTCAACCTCGAATTCGAACCTTGCAAAATAAAAGGAAGAACAAACAAACACAGTATCCTCATGGCATGAGGGTAGGAGTTAGCATAATCAATCATAATATCATGCCAAGGTTGAACACACTTAAGATATAACCAAGCATTAAAATGATCATAAAGGGTGTGAAATCCCATAATATAGAAGATACTTGGCCATTCAAGAGATTTGGGCAATGGGGAATGCTTGAGGAACTATGATAATCAATAAACTGCTCACAAAGACTCACATGGGTTCAATGCCTCAATAAGAACATAACCCCTCTATACCACTCATCTTTGTTAGAGATGCCTCCCATGTACAACTTGGGTCTATCAAGTAGATTGTATATCCCAAATAAAGACTTTTCATCATAGGGAAGGGTCCCCATATCCTCATTCAAACCTTGTTTGTCATCTAAACCAAGCATCAAGTTGGGTGTATGAAAATCACCATATCCTATTAGGTCACCAGGGTATAATGGAAGAATTATACAAGAACATAGGTCGTGGCAATATTCACTTTCCCCAAGGTTCTTTTTTCACCATTAAGTTTACCCTCTACACAACCATTTATAATTTTATAAGCAAAGAGAGGGTAGAGAAAGGTATCACACAAATTAACTTAAACTAAGGTGTGCTCATGCATATACTCATTATCAAATTCAACATAATCACCATGAGTATTCATATCAATAAAGGCACATAAGGAAGAAGGAATAATTTCCAAACAAGTAACACTTTTTCTTTCAAGGTGTGAATGCTCAAGCAGACACAAACCAACTCTAACGTCAAAGGATTCATTACTCAAGTCATCACAAGAATCAAGAAATCCATCCTTATATTTATCAAACAAGGGTGTCTTATAAAGGATCACAACCATAATTATTTTCATAAGAACAATCACTAATTGGGTTTCTCAAACATCCAAGTAAATCAAAGTTATCATCACCTAATTGATCATTCCTTTCTAAAACTTCACATTTTATTCCCTTAGAAGTACTCTCATCTTCAAAGAAGAGATTTCCATCCTTAGAAGGAATGTTGTCATACCATAGTGGGTTGTCATATGGTATATAGACCTCAATATGAGCTACATCATCAATGCTACCCACACCACTAGGTAATCCATTAGTTATAATTTCATAATCTTCAAATACCATATTGTTCTTAAAGAGAGAAGGATCTTTCCATGAAAAGGATTTAGAACACTAAAGCTCACTCTCTAAAATACAACTATCAAGTATCAATGTTGTTTCAAGCAAATGGTTATCCCTATGAGCCAAACAAGCAATAGGAGCCTCACTAAAAGTCATTCTTAAAGGGTCACGTCAATTTACTTGTCCAATATTTTCAAGATGATGACTCACTTGAGGTTAATTAATCACATCACAAACATCCTAAAATGGTGGGCTAGTTTCACACACAAGTTGATCAACACAAATTTCACTAGACAATGTACTATGATTCATCATACTGGCTTCAACACTAGGTGGATACAAATTGATCTTACCAGAAGAGTCAATTTTGTCATCACTAGGATCAACTAGTGTATCCACACTCTCAAGCTATATATTTTTATCATGAAGTAAAGAGATATTAGGCTCTCCTAAATATAATCTATAGTTCAAGATTTAACTTGGTTACCTTAAAGTTTGATTACCTTGAAGTTTTCTTGGAACATGTCTACTCAAGAGAGCTTAAAGGTTAGAGTTATGATAGTTTAGACTATCTATCATATTATTCATCCTCCCACACATGTTATTTAACTTATTATTGACATCTTTAAGGGCCTCTAAGATAGAATTGAAGGTGTTGTAATAGTACCTATTAAAAGAAATACTAAACAAAAACAAAAACAAAAAATAATTTAAGGTTAGAAAATCAAACTAACAACCTCTCAAAGTTCACACCTTTGCATTGTCTCTCAATTGGCGTCACAGGCATTGATAGATCATTTATACTCCAATGAGATGCTTGGTATCAATTGTGTCTTGAAGTCAAAATTGATTGTTGTTTGAAAGACTCAAAATAAAAATTACTTAAGGACTTGGATCAAGAATTCACAATGAATTAAAATAAGAAAAACTTGAAAGAAATTGGACGATGAAAGAAATGGGACTCAAGAACTAATCAATCAACTTAGTAGATGAATTACTAGTTTATGAGTAGTTTAAGAATCAATAAAAGTGTTTAGGAATTTAAAATATGAAACTTAGGAATCAAACCTTGAGAAAAATGGAATTGAAAAGATTTAAGTATGTTTGGAAGCTTGCTTTGCGTTAAACTAGGCTTGATCTGTGTTGGGACCTGCTCCAGTAAGTATGGAGCACCTTGGATGCAGGTGGTATGTCCCTATACTGGTTTGACCTTTGTGAGCAGGTTTGCGGTACTTGTAACGCACCTGGGGCGCACTTGTAAAGCAAGTTGGCCGCCCCTCCTAGGTGAATGGGCGATTTTGCCCTCCAAGGGTCCCCGTTTTGTACCTTTCTCTTGGAATATTCTTGGAATATTATTAGATGGTTCAATACAAGAAATTTTCAATCTTTTTTCTTCCTTATTTTATGATCAAACAAGCAATTTTCTGAAAAATTCAACTTGAATATAGCGAGCTTTTCCAAGAACACCAATTTTCCTAACTTCTTCTTTGGAGCACGGAATGAGTTAAAATTTTGAATGTATGCACTTTTCAACCTTCTAAGCTCATTCAAAACATCATTTAGCTCAAATTTTCGAGATTTTTCAACCCACTTCACTTCTCTTCAAGTCCAAGCTTTTAAAATGGTAGCTCGCTCAGTATGACTCCGATTAAGCTCAAATTTAAAACCTAGACTCCTATCATTAGATAATACAAATATAACACTAGAAACAAAAGAAAAATATAAAATCAAAAACTCAAAATTTGACCTAAGAACAAAAATATGGATAGGAACTTTGTTGTGATTTTTCAATTTTTAAGATGACTAGGCCCGAGATTGACTTCGTAGGATTCGGCTCTGATACCAAATGATACAAAACAAACTATGGAATCAGAAATAAGCTAGGAAACAAGGAAAACAAAGATAAAGATAGATAAATCAATAAGATAGACATAAAAAATGGAATAGATATCAAACAAAGGGCATATCAAACCCTTAATCCTCTATTCAATATCCAATCAACCACCTAAATCTTATGTAGACCTCAAGGGTATTGGATTACCAAGAAACCCACATTTCTAAATGAAAGATCAATATAAATGATTCCACGCTTGCCACACGCTAATCCAAGCTTGCCACTCACTTACAAAGGAGTAATCATTCATAATTCATCAAAGTCTTAGGAAACGAAATGTCTAAGGCACCTATTTATAGTATTTTCCTTCGCACAAATAGCCTATTATAAAAATAGCATAAAAGTGAATATTCTGTAAATAACCCATAAGGGTTCTCCTCATTTTTTGTGCCATGGCTTTCCTCAGCTCTACGCTACATACCAAATATAATATTATTTAATTAGGAGCTCAAAGAAGGTCCTCCAAGCACATTCTTGAATCCTTAGGGTGATCATGGCTTAGACCTCCTTGAGTCGGTCTTGAGTTGTGTGATCAAAAGTGTTAACGTCCATTTGGCTTGTATCAAGAAGCTACTCTAATTTTTATTTTTTTTGTAAGCATGGTACACTGGTACTCTAACATCTAAAATTTAAAGTTTTGCTGTCATTCAAATTCTGTTAATATATATTCAATTTGATTGTTTCTTCTTGTGTTGTTGAGGTGGTGATCCGATAGGAATAGCACTGCAAAGAGAGAGTAATCATTTTCTTCGCTGGATTTTCGATAAAAAAGGGAAATAAAGATTGTGAATTTATGTATAAATATCATGAGATTTTAAGTAGAGTCATTGTCTTCATCAATTATTTTCTTCGTGGTCTTCTTTGATAAGTTTGGCCCCAAAAATATTATAAACGTCATGGATAATTAAATACCATGAACTTTTTGTTGAAACCCATTATATTTTTCACTCCTTTTTTAGAGTTCCTTTTTAAAATGTTCAAGTGGTAGGATTGGAGATGCTTTCATGGTGTAGGACAGTGAACTAACGAAGAAGAACCAAAAGGAAGGAAAAGAGAAAAGTTTTTTAAGAAGTAAGTTATCTAATCTGTACACACGACAATTTATTTAACCAGTGAGAATATGATGAACTGGGCTCATTGTGAGTTTTCTTGTACGAAATTGGAGAAATACGGCAGCCATAATACAAGACATAACCAGAGCTATTGAAATTGACTCTAAATATTCAAAACATTTAGCTTAAAAATGTGAAAATATTGAAAAAATTTGTGCTTTTTTGGTAAATGTTTTTTATGTAGGTTGGCTCTGTATTTGTGTGCTTAACAGTTGATGGGATGTGATGATGGTTGCTGAGTTATTATAGATGAGGGGTTGTATTATTTGGCACTGTGAAAGTTCAAGGACATGCAATAATTTTCAACAGATCAATAATTTTTGGTATTTTTAATATTACTTAGTCAACCACTATTGGAGTTTTGGTTGGGGGCAGTGATGTAATTGCACAAAATATTATTGGGATCAAATGGCTTCAATTCAGAAGATTCCTCTTCTAATGGTACTTGTTTTAAGCATATATGTTACTATTATACATTAAGTTCTCTAATCTTGATCATTCTTGATTCATGAGTTATTGTGCTATTTATTGAGAGTTTTCAGTAGGTCAATTAGGATCTTAAATTTAATGATTTTGGTTGTCTGATTACTGTTCTTTTTTATATGCAACTATATGGATTTGTATATTCTGGACCCTTTGACCATTTCTTGCATAAATTGTTAGATGTGATATTTCAAGGAAAGAAACAAGGGTAACAAAACTATTGCTAAAAAGGTTAATACCTCTCTCAAAGTTTCAATTTATTTTAAGAGGAGTCTTGTCGTGACTATTAATGTTGTTTCCACATGACCAGGAGGTCACGAGTTTAAGCCGTGGAAACAACTTATTGCAGAAATGTATGATAAGGATGCGTATAATAATCCTTAAATTTCAGTGCTTCTCGGGACCCCAGGCTCAGTGAATGCTTTGTGTGTCTCAGCTTGTTGAATCTACAGATGGGTAACTCGATTTTTGGTATGTCAATAATAAATAATTCACTACCGTTTTCATCTTGATTTGAGATTTTTATCTTATAATAATTGAGTTATGGATCCATAGTGTTGGTTATGGATTCATGTACATTCTTGCTTTAACTCTAAATTTGGTTGCTAATGTAGTATTAGTTTAAAATATTCGTGCTAAACATAAAAACTGAAATGTTGTTTTGTCTTCACTAGGAACTTGAGTAAACCTTTGACCTACAAAGATTTTGGCTAGCCACTGATTGACAATTTCCTTGGTAAAAAAAAAAAGAAGAGAAAGCTGCACACAAGAACAAACCAAAATGTTTTGATCCTCGAAACAAATAACTACATGATCTAGGCTATGTTCCCTTTCAAAAGATATACATGATAAAGCGTTGTCAATTTTTCCTATTTTCTTTCACTGAGTAATGTAGGAGATACTGTTTATGACAAACACCTGTAAATTGATTGAAGATATAGATGTTGCATTGCTATCACGACCCAAATCAGGGTCTAGTTGTGATGGTATCTCAAGCCCATCATAGACCAGAGACCATCCCCCTTAGCCTAACCTCAAGAGCATAATAATAAAAAAAAATAAAGCGGAAGTCAATCAAACCAATAATAATAGTAATAGGAATAGATGAATCAAATCACGGTTCAAAGAATTCAAATAACAATCTACCCACACTTGTCCACAAAAGCCTTTAAAACTATAATAACATCAAAGCCAGGACATACCCCCGACTATGACCAAAAATAATCCAAACATACTATGAGAAAAAAGAAAGAATAATGAAATAAGAAGGCCTTCCTAAGGATGGACCACTTCACAGCAACTCAACATACGTATTCATCCACCTAACGCTACACAGGAGCAACAAAAAATCTTTTGAATCCTACATCATGAAATGATGTAGCATCCAGGGACGGTCAGTGGGATAAGCACTAGCATGTAACTCAAAGAATAAGGATAAAATAATACAATTACCAAAATCTAGTCATAAACCATATGCACCACATTTATATACATATATATAGGATGTCAAGATAGGGACAAGGGTCATGAACATGAGAGTTTAAAGATTTAACCTACACTTTGTATCTTGATCCATCCTAAAAGAACCTATGGCTTATGGTCCAACTCTCTCTGCTGAAAGGGCCCCAGTGCATGTTAGACCAAAGAATCGAGGGAAAACTAAATCCACCAAGGTAATAGACATCCCAATATATATATATATATATCAAGTATGCACCAAGCACACGGTCATATAGATCCCCAATGCCGGAAAACATGGTTTTCAATGCCCTCCCCCCCAAGACTTACACCTCCATGGTGAGGTACACAATTCCCTTTAAGCCCAAATTTAAATAATTTGTACATAAATCAATCCATCAACCCAAGATTCATTCATTAAGCCATTTACCACTTGGTATCGTCATACCAATATGCTTGTAAGCTGAATTAATTATGCCAAACCAAATCCACATAACCAAATTCCACTCCCAAATTCCATTTAAAATAAAAAAGGAAGGCCATACAAAACCATTTTCATTCATTTATCCTTTAATGCAATGCATTGGGTTCAAAAACAAGTTAAACCATGTAATTTTTCCATATTCAAAATCAAGCTTACTAAGTGAGTTGAGGCTAATGCAATTATCAAGTAAAAATTCCATAAACTTAGGAAAACCCATGTCTCCCATTCTAACTATTTTTACCATGCACTAATTCCGTCCCAAAAACATCAATTTAAAGTATGAGTAACCAATTTAGAGCATGACACAAGTAATTCAATCAGTAACAACCAAAACTCCTCAACTCAATTTCAAAACCCATAATTAAATCACATGAAAATCCATTCAATTAATGCCACAATGTAAAATAAAAGTTATGGAAAGAGAAACATGCTTGAAATACAAAAGGAATAGAAAACAACTCGTAGTTCAAAGCTTGAATAGGGAATCCCTTGGAAAGAGAATGGTCTTTAATCCACTAAACTGATTGAAAAAGGTGTATTTTATGTTTAAAGGTTGTACAAGGGATAAAACAACCAAAAATGCCTCTCCCTAAGGGAGAAAACAAAACCTGGATAAATTTAAAATAGTGGTGTGGCACGCTAATATCGTGGAGGTTAGCCTCTGCACTACACTAATATTGGAGAGGTTAACCTCCTTGACACAACCTTATTGTGGAGTTTTACGTCCTTGGGGTCCCAAAATAACATCGAACACCTTTCGAAAAATCCAAAACTTCCCAAAACATCCTTTTAACAACCCTAAACATAATTCAAGTTAAAAATTAACCTCATGCACGTGGGAGGGTAAATAATAAAATTGCCAGAATTTTGTGGGGTCACACATTATCCCCCCTTTGGATCATTCGTCCCTGAATGATGAGTTAGGACAATTTTAGCACAAGAATAGCAAGAATACATCAGAATCAAATGATAGATTTAAATTACAATAAGAGAGAAATGTGACTCATACCTTACACACTGTCATCCAACATGGGGAACATGAATGGATACTTGGCCTTCATATCTTCCTCAACTTCCCATGTAGCCTCTTCTACCTTTTGATTTCTCCAAAGAACATTCACTGAGGCTACATCCTTGGTCCTCAACCAATGAATTTACCTATCCAATATTTTAATTGGGACTTCCTCATAAGACAAGAAATCTGTAACAGCAATATCCTCAATAGGAACTATCAAGAAAGGATCACCCAAACACTTTTTCAGAATGGACACATGGAACACATGATGGATAGAAGCAAAACTTGCAGGCAAATCTAACTCATATTAGAATTTCCAATCCTTCTCAAAATTTGAGATGGACCAATGTAACGGGAATTGAGCTTTCCCTTCTTCCCGAACCTCATGACTTCTTTCATAGGAGATACCTTTAAGAATAACCAATCATTTACTTCAAACTCTATATCCCTCTACCTCACATTCGCATAAGACTTTTGGCAACTCCAAGCAGTCTTTAAGTCTTTCTCTAATTACCTTCACCTTCTCTATGGCTTGGAAAACTAACTTAGAAAAAAATAACCTAGTTTTACCAACCTCAAACCATCCAATAGAAAACCTACACCTCCTACCTTAAAGATCCTAAAAAAGAAGTCATTTGAATGCTAGAATGGTAACTATTTTTGTAAAAGAACTCAATAAGAGGCAAATGGTTAACACAAATAACTTTAAAATCCTCAATATTCTGAATAGTCCATTCTAATTTTCCATTCATTTAAGGGTGGAAAGTTGTGCGCTAAGGTTCACCTGATTACCCGAACCCTTCTAAAATACATGCTAGAAATAAGATGAAAACTGTGTACCTCAGTCTGAAATGATGGGCACTTGCACCACATGCAACTTCACGATATCCCAAATGAATAGCCTGGCATAATCCTCTCCCGAGTAGTTAGTCCTCACAGGAAAAAAGTAAGCAGACTTAGTCATCCTTTCCACAATGAACCAAAGAGAATCATAGTTATTCTGAGACCATGGAAGACCCGTAATGATGTCTATATTAATCATCTCCCACTTCCCCATAGGCAAATCTATTTCTCGAGACATGCCATCGGGCCTCAAGTGCTCAACCTTAACGTGCTAACAAATCATACATTTGGCCACAAATTTGCCAGATCTCTCTACATATTGTTCCATCAATAGATTTTCTTCAAGTCATGATACATCTTATTTAATCCCAAATGAACTGTATATCTGGACTCATGAGCCTTATTTAAACTCCTATCCCACAACCCATCAACATAGAAACACACAACCTACCCTAATACCTTAAGATGCCATCTCCCCTAATCTAGAAATCCATAACTTATTATTGACCCACATCATCCTTAATCTGCATAAGTATGGGATCCTAAGCATGATCCTCCTTCACCTCAGCACCAAGAGATGATTTAACTACTTCCTGAACAAACACTCCTCCATCTTTAGAGTCCCAAAGATGAACTCCCAAGTTAGCCAACCTATGAATATCCTTCCCTAGTCCTCTTTTCTCCTTATTAACTTAGGACAATCTCCCTATAGAAAACCTGCTAAGAGTATCAACAACCACATTAGCTTTACCTGGATGGTAGTGAAGGCTTATATCATAATTCTTAAGTAGCCCGAGCCATCGCCTCTGCCTGAGACTCAATTCTTTCTGCGTAAACACATATTGCAAGCTCTTATGGTCTAAATAGATATCCACATTCACTCCTTACAGCTAATGGCGCTAGATCTTCAATGCAAGGACTACAGCTACCAACTCTAGATTTTGAGTTGAGTAATTCCTCTTTTGAACCTTAAGGTTCCTGGACGCATAGGCTACGACCTTACCATGTTGTATCAAAACATAACCCAATCCCACATGGGTTGCATCACAAAACATAACAAAACCTCAATACTCTCAGGCAGGGTTAAAACAACACACAAGTCAAATTTTCCTTCAACTTCTCAAAACTATCCTCACAAGCATCGGACAACAAAAATTTAACCCTTTTCTGAGTTAACTTCATCAACGGAGAAGCAATAGATGAGAAAATCTCCACAAATCTCCGATAATACCCAGCCAAGCCTAAGAAGTTCCTAATGTGGATTGGAGTCATAGGTCTAGGCCAATTCCTAAATGCCTTAAATTTTTATAGATCTACCTTGATCCCCCCGCTAAAAACAACATACCCCAAAAAGGTCATAATACTTAGCCAAAATTCACAGTTAAAAAATTTTCCATACAACTTCTGGTCCCTAAGAGTCCGTAACACAATTCGAAGGTGATTGATATGATCTTCCTCACTCTTAGAGTACACCAAGATGTCATCAATGAATACTATAACAAAAAAATCAAAAAATCCCCTAAAAACCCAATTCATAAGATCCATAAACGCCGTCAGAGCATTATTCAATCCAAATGACATAAGCACAAACTCATATTGACCATACCAGGTTCAAAAGTAGTCTTGAAAATATTAACCTTCCTTATGTTCAATTGATGATAGCCCAAACAAAAATCAATATTAGAGAAATACCTAGCACCCTGAAACTGATCAAAAAGATCAATAATTCTAGGAAGAGGGTACTTATTTTTCATGATCACCTTATTCAGCTGACCATAGTCTATACACATTCGAAGGGAACCATCTTTTTTCACATGAAAACCACAGAAGCACCCCACGGAGAGACACCAGGATGACTGAACCCTTTATCAAGAAGATCTTTCAATTGTTCCTTTAGCTTTTTTAATTCAACTGGATACATTTTATAAGGAGTAATGAAAATAGGACAAGTATCCGACAGAAGATCAATCCCAAAATCTCTTTTCTTATCAGGAGGAATTCCAGGAAAATCATCAGAAAACACTTTAGAAAATTCATTAACCACAAGGACGGAATGCAAAGCAGGACCTTCAGAGTCAGAATCTTTAATCCAAACTAGATGATGCTGACACCCTTTAGAAATTTTTTTTGAGGTCTAAGATAGGAAATAAACCTTTCTTTGAGGTACTAAGAAACTTTCTTCCCAATATAATATCGGCTCATTAGGAAAGTAAAAGTTGACCCTTTAGGTCCTACAATCTAGTATAGCACAAAAAAAAGCCAATCCGTCCCCCAAGATAACATCAAAATCTACCATATCAAGCTCTATCAAATCCATCAATGTCTTCCTATGAAATATGGACACCACACAACCCCTATAAATTTTTCAAGTAACCATAGAATCCCCCACCGAAGTAGAAACAGAAAAGGGGCCAAAAATATTTTTAGAACTAAAATTAAAATGTTCCTCCACATAAGGGGTCACATAAGAAAGGGTAGAACCTGCATCAAGAAAATAATAAACATCATAAGAAAGAGCTGTAATATACCAGTAATAATATCTGGGGATGCCTCAAATTCCTAATTAGTAGCAAGTACATAGAGATGATTTTGGCCATTATCGGTATAGAAAGTAGCGCCCTTAGGGCCATGAGCTGAAGAAGTGGCAACCAAAATTTTATTATCTCTAATGGAAACCCTAGCAGAAGGATAATCTCCCTGTGTATAACTATGATGATTATAATTATAGCATTAATTTCTACCCTTCTTACTATATCCACGATGAAGGTGCTTATAAAAATAATAAGGAGGATAAAATGGGGCTGACTAAGATCCACTAGCCTGAGACTCGGCACCTTGTGCCTTAGGACTACTGCTACTGTGAAAAAAATGATCACCTGAAGGCTTAGGATAAGGAGAATTGGCAGTAAAATATGAATTTACCCTATTCTTCTTCTTAGTCTATCGTCTACTATCTCTCCTATTACTCTGCTGACATATACGTTGTGCTGAATATCTATTCTTAGTCTATCGTCTACTATCTCTCCTATTACTCTGCTGACATATACGTTGTGCTGAATATCTAAACTTCTTGCTTTCCCTCTCTCCTATCTCTACTTACTTCTTATTTTCATTCTTTGCCTGCTTCATATAAACCACCAGCCTGGAGATGTCTATATAATTATTCAACATAGTAGCCTAATATTCCAGCACTAAATTATGGGACAAACCAGAAACAAACTTCCTTATTTGAAACCTCATATTAGATACAAACTCTGAAGCATAATGAGCCAACTACTTAAACTTTATGGCATACTTCTTAACACTCATCTTACCCAGCTTCAAGTTTACAAGATCCTCTACCTTAGCTTCCCTCAACTCTTAAGGAAAGAAGTGATTAAAAAAGCACCCAAAAACTCATCCATACTGCTTACTCAACATCATCACCCATCAATGATTTCTATTCCTTATATCACTGATAAGATACACCTTTCAACTGATAAGAAATAAACTCTACACCCTCTATATAAATAGTATGCATCACCCTAAAGATTTTTTCCATCTTATGAATGAACCCCTGTAAATCCTCCTCAACCTCAGAGTCTATAAAGGTTGTAGGATTCAACCTCATAAATTGGCCAACTCAAGTAACCTCAGATGAATGAGCAACAGAACCAACATGGTCAGACAGATGAGACTTTGATGCCACCAACTAAGTAAGGTATAATAGACCGATGGAACTCTGCATTAGAGGTATCTCCCTGAGATGACTGAGCATAAGTGTCACCGGCCCGAAAAGCTTGGGGAGGACTATTAGGGACCTGTGGAAATCTACATGGGGCAGTACATTTAGGAGTAGGGACCCTAGATCGGGTCTGTACTCCATGAATAGGAAGAGTTCCCTCCATATTTTACTCGGGTGGGACAAAGTTCTCGGTAAAGTTTCTACGACCGTCAAATCTTTAGGGAGGCATGATTTAAAATGTGAGGAAGCCAGAAGATTGAACTTTCATAACACTAGACTCTATATCCTAAAATAGAATACAAGAAAGGAAAATATTCCTAAATGTCTTGTAGCATCCCCCTTACAAGTGTGGTGCACTACACACCCATAAAAGAGACTCTACTCGACACGACTTTGTGGACATCCAACGCCCCTAAACCATGCTCTAATACCAATATTGTCATGACCCAAACTAGGTCCTAGTCATGATGGGTATCTCTAGCCTACCATGGACCAGAGAACCCCTAGCCTAACCTCAAGAGCACAATAATCATAAAAATAAAGCAGAAACTAATCAAACCAATGATGATAGTAATAGGAATAAATGAATCAAATGACGGTTCAAAGAATTCAAATAACAATCCACCCATACTTGTCCATGAAAGCCTCTAAAACTAGAATAACATCTAAGTTGGGGTATGCTCCCGACTATCCCCAAAAAGAATCCAGAAGTACTAATAAAATGACAAGGCCTTTAGAAGAATAGAGTCTCACCACTTCACAACAACTCAACAAATGTGCTCAACCACCTAATGTTGCATAGAAGCAACAAAAAATCTTTGGACCCAACATCATGAATTAATGTAGTATCCAAAGATGGTCAGTGGGATAACTCAGGGAATAAGGATAAAAGAATGTAATTACCAAAATCCAGTCATAAACCATATGTACTACAATCATATACATATATAGGATGTCAGGATAGGAACAAGGGTCATGAACATGAGAGTTTAAGGATTTAGCCTGAATCATGTAACTCAATCTTTCCTAAAGGCACCCATTGGCTATATAGGTCCAGCCCCCTACTGGAAGCGCTCGAGTGCATTTTAGCTGAACGAATCAAGTTAAAACTAAAGCCACCAAGGAAATAGTCATCCCAAACTATATATATCAAATGTACACCAAGCACATAGTCATATAGACTCCCAACGCAAGAAAACATGGTTCCCAGTGTTTGTTCCCACGGGACTTACACATTCAAGATAAGCTACATAATTTCTTTTAAGCCTAAATCAGAATAATTTACACATAAACCAATCCATTAACCCATGATTCATTCATTAAGGCATTTATCACTTGATATCATCATACCAATATATTGACAAGCTAAATTAATTATGCCAAACCAAATCCACATAACTAAATTGGACTCTCAAGTTCCATTAAAAATCCAAAACCAAGGCCATAAGGCCATCCAAAACCAATTTCATTTATTTATCCTTTAATGTAATGCATTGGGTTCAAAAAAAAGTTACACCATATAATTTTTTCATATTCAAAATCAAGTTTACAAAGTAAGTTGAGGTTAATGCAATTATCAAGCCAAAATTTCATCAACTTGGGAAAACCTATGTCCCCTATTCCAACCATTTATACCATACACTAATTCAGTGCCAAAAAATCTATTTAAAGCATGAATAATCAATTAGAACATGGGATAAGTAATTCAATTAGTTACATCAAAATCCCTCAACCCAATTTCAAAACCCACATTTAAATCACATGAAAATCTATTCAATTAATGCCAAAATATAAAATTAAAGCTAGGAAAAGAGAAACATGTCTGAACTACACAAGGAATTGAAAATAATTCAGAGTTCAGAGCTTGAATGGGGAATCCCTTGTGAAACCCTTGGAGTTTCTTGGTTTAAGTGTTAAAGAGGAAGAAAATGGTCTTTGATCTTTAAAATTGATGGGAAAAGGTGTATTTTATGTTTAAAAGTCATACAAAGGGTAAAATGACTAAAAACCCTCACCCCAAGTAAAAAATAAAAACTAGATGAATTTAAAATAGAAATGTGGCACACCAATATCGCGGAGGTTAGGCTCCGTGCCATGCTAATATCTTAGAGGTTGACCTCAGTGACTTGACCTTATCGCGGAGGCTTATTGCCTTGGGGTTCCAAAATGACCCCAAACCCCTTTATACAAATCTAAAACTTTTTCAAAACACCTTTTTAATAATCCTAAACATAATTCAAGTCAAAAATTAACATTACACATGCTGATGGATTAAAAATAAAATCATTAAAATTTTATGAGGTCTCACAGTTATATGTTATCTCTCTATCTTGCCTTTTATTGCTTATGTTACACTTATTGATATGTCTTCCTGAACTTCTACTTTATATGTCTATCCAATAGTGATTACATTGTCCTTGTTCTTCCACTTACGTATTGCTTGCACATGATACAAATGTCATTGTTGCTTGATAGTGATTGCATATCATTTGCTTTAGTATTGCCTGTTCTTCTGTAATATCTACAAAACTCACTTGAATTTGTTATATTAAGAGATAAAATATTTTGAACAAGTGATACTGATGTTGCAAAATCATTATTTAAAGTTTTTGCTCATATTATAGATTCTGGAATTCTATGGGCAATAGTTTTGGCGAACCATGATCAAGAATCTACTATGAATCGTGAAGAACTAATGTCTTTCATCTCCCTAATAGATCATTTAGTTTAACAAACCTTTCCATCAATGAAAGTTACCTCGGATCCAACAATAAAACAACCCATAACAAATATTGATGGATTTGGCAACTACAATCTTGAAGTGTGGGATGCACCTGACTCATACTTAAGTAACATCAACATTCTTAACCTGTATTATTCAGATAGTGGAGACAGAGATATTATTGATAGAGTCTGGACTTTTGTGTTTTTATTTATTATTTTTTCTCTGATGAGGGGGTTTAGCCTATTTAGAGTTTATTAGTGTTTTGCAGGATAATATAATTATAGGGACAATAGACGTTTGTTGATCAATCAGTGAGATTCCTCCACTCTTCTTGCACTATCGTTTTTCCACATCTCAATTCTAGAAATTCTTCAAGGTCCTATAAAAGATATTGTTGGCACATACCATGTAAATGTGGAATGTTCATCAGTAAACTTCAGAGTCTTCAGGACCTTTATCTCTAAACTGGATGTTAAGGCTGTTTTTATAGGTTATAATCATAATAATTATTATTTTGGGAATCTACAAGGTATCTGATTTTTCTAAGGTTGAGGCTTTGGATATCATGATTATAGTGTAGCTGGTTGGCCTAGAAGAGCAACAGTAATACAGGAAGAACTTAGGAAGGGAAAGAAAGCATGGATGCATGTTCAGGACGTGAAAACAACTTGGTGATAGTGTACTAACCAAGTTTGATGAGCAAGTCTTGTGGGATTTTAATTTCATGAAGTAAAAAATCTAGCTAATCATTGTTGAATTATTGATTTGGAGTGAAGTTTGTTTGCCTTTGTATTATTTTCCTTTACTTTCTTCCTTTGTGATGCTAACGTCACCTTATCACTCTGGAATTGTGTCTCCTAAAATTTTCAATTAATAGAGTGAGAAATTCAAAAATTTGAAGATTTGGAAGATGGAAAAATCAAAATTCTTATTATTCGATAGAGAAGTAGATAATATTGATGAGTTTGTCTTTGTATCCATCTTAGATATAGAACGAAATTGACCTTAGCAAAATAAATCAAAAGAATAATTTGCAGAAACTATAATTATTCTAGAATAACTTTTCCTTTAATATCGTTCTACAATAACTATTTTTCAAACTCCTCATTGTGATGCAGGCACACGACAAACCATGGCAAGATGAATTGGTCGACTTAGTGATATTTCAAAGGCCAAGACTTCGTAGTCTTTCCTATTGACATTCCATTTCAATACAAATCGTTGATATCACCAACTTTATTCTTCCAACCAGATTTTATTGAGTAAAAAACTTAAGCGGTATGATTGTAAATAAGAGAGTGGAACTCTATTAGTTTGCTACTAGTGGTTAGCATCATTTAGCGAATTCATTCATATGTAAGACAGGGCAAGTGTAATTCACATGAAGGTTAGTTGATATTTGCATTATTCAAGTTTTGTAGAAGTGACGAAAACTATATGGATGAGCTGGTTTAGTTATTTTGATATTTATGTTTATTATCATTACTGTAATTGAAAAATTAATGGGAAAAAAATAACAAGTTGGGCCCGTGTTCTGCACAAGCATTACTCATCTAGTTATAAAAATATAAGTAAATAGTGTGGTATCAACATATTAGTTCACGGTAATTAAATTCACATTTAGGGGCAATTTGGACTTCTTACCATATTTGCCACATGTCTTCCAATTCAAAGAATTAATAGCATACATACGTAAATGTCATCATACTCAAGGGCAATTTATTCACATTACCATATGTTATTATTAATATTTTTTGGTTCAATTTATTTGTCACATTTTAATTTGTATGAATTTAAAGAAAATTAAAAAGATTTTTGTATTTTTATGATATTAAACTAAACATATGCAAAATGTATCAACATATTATTTAATTGTGAGTTTAAACGTATCAGATAAATTTAAATTACTTATAAACTATCAAAAAGAAAAAGATATATTAATGAATAATGATGGACAGAGGATCAATTTTATAGGATTTATTTTCGTACCAAGATATATCTATAGGATTGTTTTTTATTTTCATAAAAAAAACTACCAATTATGTGATGAATAGTGGATTAGTTCATCTAACACGATTGATTGACATAAATATTTGAATTATTTACGTGCTTCAAAGCAGATAAAATGTGTTTGCCTATACTAAATATGTTCCAATTCAAGTTTGTGCAATTTAATTTATTAAATGTCATTTGTAGTTTACAAGTAAGAATGAATTTTATTATTTTTCCATCCATCTCTACTTATCCATATTACTAAAAATAGATATACAACAATACTTGTCCAGTTTAAAAAACTAGTAAATTATTTACTCATTTATGCTGATTTCACCCTTGGTATTATTATTATTATTATTATTATTATTATTATTATTATTATTATTATTATTTGTTAAATTTTTTATTTTATTAATAAATTAAATCGATCCACAAAGAATGGCCCAACCCATTGATACAAATACATACACATATTAGATGAACCGGCCTAATCTAGTTGACCCGGGGATGTAGGGTTTCTAAATTGAGCTAAGTAGAGCTCCTTTCTCAGTAAGCTTCCACTGCCTCCATCATGTTCAGTTTTGAAAATCTCTACTTCAAGATGCTTCTCTTATGGGTGATAAACACTATGCCATGGTTGGTTAAGCTCAAATTCTTGTCCATCTTGCAAGAGTAAGTGCAATCCTTCCCCCATTGCTTGCATTTGAGCTTCTGATTTACCTTTAAATCCTATTTCATTGCTTGTATTTAAACTTCTGTGTTCTATTTCAGCTAAATTCCTCAGAATAAAGGAGTACACAGTAATTTTTGGTCTAAACATATGGGTCTCGTCCGCTGAGAATTAATTTTGCATCTAGGTACCCTGCTTCTTCCTTTGTGTTTCACCTTTTGCCCTGAATATACCCCTAACTTGGTCTTCATTTGTAGTTATGGAAGGGATGGAGATTGAGAGATGCTCGGACCTACGAATAATTGGGTGTAACTAATTTCCTCAGCTGCATGCATTGAAGATCTGACCAAGTGACCCCTAACTTTAATGAGAAAGCTTTTTTGTTGGCTGGTTTAGATAGGCTAAATATGCACATCTTATTTTTGTGTAGGTGTTCTACTTGTAAATTAGTAGTATGTACACCCTTTTTCATTAGCCTTACCAGTCTTTTTATCCACTACTATTCTTAAGTAAGGAGACTGTTGCTTATCACTATTTAGAATCCTCCTACCTACAGATGGTAGTTGACTGAAACTTGTGAATGTAAAATACTGCTCCAGTGCATAATTAGCTAGAAAGTCTGCTAATTGGTTGCCCTCTCTGTAAATATGTTGTATTTGCATTTGTGTTGTTTCTAAAAGCTGCCATATGTGATTGATCTTTTCTGCTATTTGCCATGGAATTTCCCATTCTTGTGTTAGAAGCTTTTGCATGAGCAATGAGTCTGTTTGAATGATTATCTACTACTGCTTTGTGTCATTGCAATGTGTTGCTGCTTGTAGAATTGCCATTGCCTCTGCTTTCGTAGAATTAGTATCTTCTATAGCTGCCCATGCTGTATGTATTAGATCCCCATTTCTATCCCTTAAACAGAAAGCCCATGAACTTCTTTCTGGATTCCCTTTAGAAAGCCCATCAGTATTATACTTGACCCAATCCTATGATAGTACTTCCCATAAAACTGGTATTGTTGATATTTTAGGCTTCAATTGACTAAACTGCTTTAAGATGTCTGGCCATTCATATAGAAACTCTAATGCTAATTTTCTGACTTTAAGCAACATTCTGAGATGCTTAGTCACATTAAATATGAACCTTTGCAGTGCTATTTCTTTACCATCTTGTTTTAGATATTTTCTTCTCTTCCACAGCTCCTACATAATAAGTCCTGGAATTGCTCTATAATATGCTTTCTCCCTTTCCTTGACTAGTGCTTCCGACCAAGCACAAATGGTATTCCTTAGGCTCATTCCTTAAATATTAATATCTGCAAAAGAAGAAAAGTAGGACCAAGTCCTGTTAGCTATATGGGATCTCAACAACACATAAGACATGGTCTCTTGTGTTGGGATTTCGCAACACCAACATCTGGAAAGTCCCTCTACTCCCCATCTTCTAATAGTTGCATCTACTGCAATTTGACCTCTCCACATGAAAAAAAAATATTTTGAATGGCAACCCTATTATCCACAGCTACTTGTAGAATTCAATATTATTTTTCCTGTGTCTCACAAACTGCCAAGCTGATTTCACACTAAACCTTCCTTTTGTATTATAGTCCATACTGCTTTGTCACCTTAACCTGACTGATAAGGTGCTGTTACTTTTTTCTTTATATGCTCCACAATATCATCAATAAATAACTCTGCTAGTACAACCTCATTCTATCGTCCATTCTCTACCAAATCTTTGACTTATTTATTGCTGTCATCCCATTCTCTGTTGTCTTGCATTACTGAGTATAATTCACCTATTCCACTCCAATTATTATACCATATATGAGAATCCCCTTCTTTGAGCCTCCATAAAATGAGATGATCTGTGAGGTCCCTCACTTGTAAATTTTCTTCCAAACTTGTGAACCCCTTTCCTGTTCTCCACATAATTTCCTTTGGATGATATTTTCTGCAATATTTATTCATCATATACTCACTCCACATAGTTTTACTGGTTCTAAAGTTCCATCATAATTTGCAAAACAATGTTGTGGATACATCTTGCAACAATCTAAATCCTAAACCTCCTTCCTCTATTAGCAAACATAACTTGGACCAAGACACCCAATGTCTACCCTTGCCACCCACAGTACTGCTCCAGAAAAATTTTGTAAAGCTTTTCTGAATTACAGATATTACATTCTTTGGTGGATTCATTACTGATAAATAGTGAACGGGAATACTCTGCAAGACATGATTGATTAAAACAACCCTTCCCTTAAAAAACAAAAGTTTACCTTTCCAAGCTTGTATTTTGTTACTTATTATGTTCATTAACTGCTGATAATAAACCTTCTTCTTCCTCATGTAAAAAATAGGACATCCTAAGTAGTTAAATGGAAAATTTTGCCTCAGTATTCCTATAGCAACTTCAGTCATAACCACTACTCCATTAGACAGCTTATTATGCAAATACAAAGCACTTTTCTCTTTATTGATCATTTGACCTGCAACCTTCTCATATTTGTCCAAAGCTGTTGTCACTAATTGCAATGTGCTCAACTCAGCTTTACACAAAATAATCATATCATCTGCGAATGCAAGATGATTGATTTTTGGACTTCCTCTTGGTATACCAAATAATTTAAAATCCTTTCTTTCTATTAACTCCTTCAAGCTTCTAGATAAAACTTCAGCTGCAAGAATAAATAACGTTGGTGACAATGGATCTCCTTGTTTAAAACCCCTTGAGGACTTAAAGAAACCCTTAGCCTGGCCATTTATCAAAATAGAATACCAATTATTAGACAATAATCTAAAAATCATATTAATAATTTCTTCACAAAAACCAATCTTTTGTTAACACTTTAGTCAAAACTAACCACTCAACTCTATCATATGCCTTCATCAGATCCAACTTTATTACCAGATTAGGAATTTTACCCCTTTTTCTGATTTCTGAGACTATCTCTTGAACCATTAATATATTCTCAGCTATGCTCCTCCCCTGAACAAAGCCTACCTGCTCCTCAGATATAATATTCGGTAACAACCTCTTTATCCTTTCATAAATTATTTTTGAAAATATCTTATTCACAAAATTGCTAAGAGATATAGGCCTTAAATCTGAGTATGTATTTACCACTAACTTTTTTAGGTAAAAGCATAAAATTAGTATGAGTGATAAATCTAGGCAGTCATACCCACAGAAAAAAGTTGTTACCATTTGATATAAATTATTTGATATTATATTCCAAGCATCCTGAAAAAAGGCACCTGTCATACCATCTGGACCAGCTGCACTGTCTCTATTCAGCCCCATGATTGCCATTTTTACTTCCTCAATGGTTGGAATGCTTTTCAACTACTCATTATGATTCTCTGTTAATACCTTTGGTAATCCATCCAGCATTGAGAAATTAGTTGGATCTTTCTATTTTTAAAACTGCGTCTGATAAAACGTAGTTGCAGCCTCTGCAATACCATTTTGATTATCAAGGCATTCTCCTTTTCATTCTGAATCCTTTGCATATTGAGCCTTGAACTTCTTCATATTACCACAGTATGAAAGAACTTATTGTTTCTCTCACCATCTTTGAACCATTCAAAGCCTGTCTTCTGTTTCCAAAAATCTTCTTCCCTTTTAAGTTGCACAACAAGATCAGCTTGGTCTTTAAATAGATTAGATCCATTCACCCCTGTAGGATTCTCCTCAAATTATTTTTCTCTGACCTTTATGACTTCTTCAAGTGTAGCAATCTCTTGGAAAATATTTCCAAAAATTTGCTTACTCCACTGAGCCAAAGCTGCTTTAGTTTTCTTCAATTTTTGATGGAATATGCTGAAAGGGTTCCCCTCTATATCAATAGTCTAATTTTGTTTGATAAGCTCCATACAAGACTCCTCTTTAAACCAAACGTTGAGAAACCTAAATGGTTTTACCACCTTCTCTTGGATTGTACTGCATTGCACTAATAAAGGTGTATGATCCGAGCCAATTCTAACCAAATTCTCCACCTCACTAATTGGAAATAATCCTTGCCATTTGTTATTTACTAGAACTCTATCCTATCTTTTAAAAAATCATTCTCCATCAGTTCTTTCATTCCACCAAGTGAACTTACTACCCTTGAACACTGCTTCCTCTAAATTACAAATGTTAATGCACTGATTAAAATCATTTATTTCTTCTAAAGTAACTGACAGGCCTCCTAAATTTTCCTCATCACTTCTTATGACATTAAAATCACCACCCACTAACTATGGCTCCTGCATGTTACCTGTTTTTTCTTCCAGAGTTTCCCACAATCTTAACCTCTCATTTTGGTTACATTTTGCATACACTAAAGTCACTATCACTGCTATTCCAGCATGCTGATTCTCCACCTTAACAGTAATTTGCTGTTCTTCATCAAAAATTACACTACAGGTCATATCTGAGTCCATAAAATCCTAAATCTTTCCTGAAGTGTTTGTTATTACATGATGCATCCCAAGCCATCATCTATAATCTTCTATGCTATGACTTTCCTGAAAAGGCTTCATTAGACCAATGAAATCAAAATGATATTTCCTATGCATTGTTATTAATCTTGTAAATGCTTTCTGTGTATTCACAGATATGATATTCCAAATTAAAGCATTCATTTGGAAATAGATTTGGTGGCATTTCTCCTTGTCCTTATTGAATTTGCCACTATATTAGCATTTATATCATTTGTGTTCCTTCCTTTCTTTTTGTGTTTTCCCTGCTTAATTTTAATAAACTCCACCTGCTTTGGAGATAAATCTCCTGCTTTTGATGCATTATCAATATTATCCCCTAAATCTTTATCATCCATATCTTTCTATTATTTATTTACATTGTCCATCATATTCCCTGCTATAATTGCTAATGACACAATATCCTTCAAAATAGTTGGATGCTCTCTATCTCCCCTTTCCTTCAAAACCATAATCTCCTTTGCCTCATTTTGCTGCTCAGCTAAATCCCTGCTCTACTGTTTCTTGTCCTCCTCCTGTTCTTTGTTATGTTTACTAACTTTTTTGACATGCTGCTCATCTTCCTTGCTACTATTGTCATTCTGATGTTGATCAGTGGTATCCTCTATATTTTATTCTGTTGCTTCTTCTCCAACAATTTTAGTTACCTAATCCTGGTACTTTCCTTTGATTGAGTTTGTTGCCCTTCTACTTCACCTTGCTTCAAGAAATCAAAAGCATTTGAAGTCTTAAGTTCATCAGTTTTATCAACCTCTCTTACTATGTGCCCAAACTTATCTTTTTTATATTTATTCTTTCTTAATTTTCACTGTTTAATATTCATCTCCTCTCCTTCTTCTTCAGATCCTTCTTTTGTTTCTTCTGCATTGACCTTATTATCCTGCTTCTCCTTCATTTTGTCTGCCCTTTGCTTTTGCTTTTGCTCAAAATATTCTGGGTGAATATTCTAACAAGACTCCTCACCATGTCCTTGCAAACAGCAATCCTTGCAATATTTCAACTTATAGTCATACTGAATATGTATCTATTTTGACTTTACTTTCCCTGTGATATCATTCTCCTCATTAATCTTGACTCTATGCGGTAGTTTAGCTATCAAATCCACTTCTTTCTTAACTCGTGCACAATTTGGTCTTGTATGATTTTTAGTAGCCATATCAAGTGATAAAGGCTTACCTACTACTGAAGCAATTGACAAAATAGCCTCCTTAGCATAACAATTAGGTGGTAAATCAGGTAATGAGATTCATGCCACCTCAATAGCGGTTTAAATATCAGGCTCGAACCATGGATCTCATTTAAGGGTTCTCATCTGTCATAGCCTGCCCTTAGCCTTGATGTATGTAGACATGTAATTTTTTATCCACCCTAAATTTTAACTTGTTTATCGATATTAAATATTTACATTTATATTTAATCATATATTATTTTGATTATTATTTTTAGTTTTAATAATTTTTTTAAAATAATAAATAATTAAATGAAGTTAATTTTAAGATATTTTATTTTATTTTATTTTTATATTTATTTTTCTTTTTCTTCTAATTTGTAAAATAATACAAAATTTTAAAAATAATAATTTTTCTTTTATAAATTTTTAATAAATAAATTAATGGTTTTAATGTTATTTTATTTATATTTGACTATTTATAAATTGTTATTATGTTTTGTTATATATAAAATTAATTAATTATTATATTTGTTAGTATTATTATTTTATTTATTCATTTTTATTTTATTTCATTTATTTATTATTATTATTACTATTATTTTCTATATATAAAAAAAAATTAGGGAGGAGCTTTAGTTTTTAAATTTTAAAATTCCCTTTCCCTTATCAGATAATAACCATTCCCTCCCAAAAAGAGATAACTACTCCCTCCCAAATACGAATTCTACGTACATGAACACTTTTTACATTAAAATCAGATAAAAGAAAAATATCAGTAAAAAAAAAGTGAGAAAACAAGTGAAGTAAAAAAGAAAACCAAAGAAAAGAGAGAATATTTTTTTAGAGTTTGAGATTAGTGTTCGAATTTTCGGTGATAATATTCAAGTCTTCTTCTTTAGTTCATAAACAGGTTCTTATTCGAGTTTGTATTATTTAGTGTATGATTTTTCATAGTGAATTAAAACATGTTCAAGTTTATGTTAATGATCTCATTGTTTAATGTGTGATATTATTTGTTTATTATGCTGAATTAAAAAAAATGTAGCAATATACACTGATATATACATGTACTTACTGACAAAAAGTATAAAAATGCACTCGCACTCACCCATAGTATTCTGTTATTTTCATTCAATAATTCATGCACCATATCACATATTTTATGTTTCCTGTATTCACAATAATTTACATACATTGTATTTTATTCTACAATATAATGCATGCCCTTATCGTCAGAATACGCATACATAATATGTACACAAATCAGTAGCAAAATAAAAAAAAATAGAGTAAAAAATGAGAAAGCAGTAGGGAGAAAAACAGTTAAAGAATTTGAGAAAGAGATCAGACGCTGATCGAAAAAGGGAGAAAACTGGCCGGAAATGGGACTGTCGCCTTTCATTTTCGTCTCCCTCACCGGAGTGTTGACCCCGTCCCTCCATTTTCCGACCGGCGAATCAATCGACAGACCATTCTACGCCGGAAAAACATCACCCGCACCTCCGCCGCCCCCATTTTCTTCTCTCTCCATACTAGATATGACCGGATCTACCATCACCGACGAAGCTCGATGCGCCGCTTTCTTCTCCCACTACCGACGTCGATGGCTGGTCGTTGCCGCCTCTCTTCTTGCTTCCTCACCGAAATTAGTGGCTAGCGGAATCCCAATTCCCAATCTTATACGAGTCACGTTATTTGCACCGAAAAATATGAAACAGAAATATCTCTCTAAAATTTAGCATTGATTTTTGTTATTTTAGTTTTCTCCAAATAAATGTTCCTTTGATACATTTTTTAATTTATTATTATTATTATTTTAATAATTTTGGTAACAATTAGACTCCCTTTTTAAACGAACTGCCAAGTATGTTTTACCAAACTATTGAATATGGTTCCGTTTAAATTATCTTATATCTGTGATTTATTTATTTATTTTATTAAAATTAAATATAATAAATTTTAAAGATAATATTAAATTTTAGTGTAACATAACTAAATTTGTTTATTTATATTTTATTATTTTTATTCATTGTTATTAATAAAATTTAGTAATTATATATTAATTATTTTAGTCTAGCGTTAAAAATTAAATAGCGTTTCGAATAGATAAATCGTTATAATTTTTTTAAAATAAATAAATGTTTTTAACATTAAACAAATTTTAGGCATCCTTAAATTGTTCGTCTTAATTAAGAATGCGGCGTACGCATCTTTCTGAGACATTTAAAATTCAATGATGAAATAATGTACTTTGTCAAATATTTTTTTCTAAAATTAATTTTCACACGATTTATTTAATATAACATAGGTAGCTATTTTCAGTATAATAAAAATGAGCGATTTAGGCCTTAACATAATTTATCAAAATAATTTAAGTCAAGATAGGTCAATAAAAGCGACCGTGCTAGAACCACGGGACTCGAGGGGTGCCTCACACCTTTCCCTCGATCAACAAAATTTCTTACCCGATCTTCTATTTTCGCCGACCAAAAAAGAGTCATTTCTTTTTTATTAGGGATTCAAAAGGTGACTTGGAACACCATAACTCGATTCCAAGTGGAGACTCTATAAATAAATTAATCCCTATTCAAAATCGTCAATTTAATTGGAAAAACCTTCTACCCGAACCCTCGGACGAAAAAGGGGTGTAACAATGCAGAATGCAGTTGTTGATAGCATCTTAACATAATCTTTCAGCTTATTCAACCTTATCAATATATGCCTTACATCCTGTACTCCTATTGTGCAATAACATTTGATCCCACACTGATTTGGAATCACCTTTCTTAATTCAGTCACGTCTAATTTCTCGTAGGAAAATTTACCCACAATAGCAAATTGTAAATTCTCCTGAATTATCATACTTTGTACTTCTAACGCTTTCCATGTAATGCTAGGCTCTCCATGCATCATTACCACCGTCTTAGGATTAATCCTAACCTTCTCATGCACGTAACTTTTAGGTTATAGTAAATCTGCATATTTTGGAGTATTTCTTTTTTGTTTAACTTCTCCTTGTGTGATCTGTGCTATAGATTCCTCCGATGGATTATTTTCAATGGATATAGTAGCCATATTGATCGAAAAATTGCTCAAAATTATGAACTTTGCATGCACCGCCGCCTTTAGGGTTTTTTAAGTTTAGTGTGGCTATGGAAGGTAGGTTTTGTGCCAAACTTTTATCTTGCAGTTTTTTTTGGTATTAAGTATTATTCATTATCTGATGAATTTTTCAAAATATTAAATCTATTATAGAATGATATAGTAAAATTATCAGTATTATTTATAATGTCTTAATGTGTCTCAACTCAATATTGAATGAGTATTGTGGGACGGAGGCAATACTACATTTTAATTAATACGGAAATAGAATAAATAAAGTTATTCTATGAATTGAAAAATTTCACGGGATTAATTATTCTATCATATATATGTAATAACTTTTTTCATTATTATAGCACAAACAAAATGATGACTTGATAATATATATAATTGTCGAACTAACTAACATCGCTAACTAAATATCATATAAATTAATCATGCATTTTATTTGAAATTATTTGTTCTTACTCTTCATACCAAATATTTTCATAACCCCTCATTCAATCTTAATTGGCAAAACACATCGACAGACATCTAAATTTGACATGATCTTTCACTTTGGAATCTAAATGTTTATTTTTGGCACCTCAACTAGCATTCAAGAGTGTCATTTTGGTACTTTTTGTTGAGTCATTATTACAAGTATGTTACACATATTTTCAGCGCGTTTAAGCGGTATTTTCGTAAGTTTTTCATCTTTCTTTCTCCTCCTTCCTCATTCTTTCTCTCATGGATTTTCACCATTTTTACAAGTAAATACTCTTCTTAACATCCATAATTTTCATCATTTTTTCTTCAATCGGGAAATTGCCCAGAATTATAAGTTGCGTAGCCCCAAAATCAATGACCCTCTGTATACAATAATTGATCGTTAGAAGCAAATATAGATAAATAAACTGTATAATCAGAATCAAAAGCTTCAATGCAAACCTCATTTTAACACTATGGATAATAGTTTGAATAACATGTGGCACCATTCTTCTCAATTCTTCGATGGTTCTACCTTTTGATAAGCCATAGTTGAATTCATTTCCTCCAATTTCTCCAATTAGAAAAAGTGACTTGTTCAATTTTTCAAACAATCCAGCAAGAAAGAATAAAAAAAATTATCAATTCAGCTAGCCTTTTAATTAGAGACCTTAATTGAAGGTGTTCAATAGATTAATTAATTGTATCGAGAAAATAGTTGATTTCAAAATGGAAAGACATCCAATCGAGTTACTTTTAGGGGTGGGTTATTGAAGAAGATGATCTTAGAGGGAGTAGTTAGGGAGGGGGGATTACAACTGTATTTAGAGAAGATGCTTTTAGCACTTTGGGGGGTGAGGGGTGCGACACTACAGCTGTATTTAGTGGAGAAGATGAGTTTGGGGTTTTAGGGGTGGGGTAGGGAGTGGGGTGGGGTGGGGGAAGGAGTAATTTATTGATTTTTCTTTTAAATTTAATTATTCGTCACTTTACACGTCAGTAACGCTTGTAATACACGCACATTGTATATTTTTGTTGATGGCGTAAAAAGTGTCAAAAAAATATATCGTAATATTAATTGAGGTGTCAAAAATAAATATTTAATTTAAATGCAAAGTTCGTACCAAATTTAAGTATCTGACGATGTGTTTGGCCATCAGTGTATTTGGAGAAGATGATTTTAGGACTTTGGTGGGTGAGGAGTGCGACATTGAAGCTGTATTTGGTAGAGAAAATGAGTTTGGAGTTTTGGGGTTGGGGGTTGGGGGAAAGGGGTAATTTATTTATTGTTTTTTTTAATCTAAGTATTCGTCATTTTACACATCAACAACGCATGTAATACAGTAAATTGTATTTCTTATTGATGGTATAAAAAGTATCAAAATAACAAATCATAATATTAATTGGGCTGTCAAAAATAAATATTTAATTTAAATATAAAATACATGTCAAACTTAAGTATTTGACGATATGTTTGGCCATTTTACTTTTATTGGGTATAATTGGAGAAGATGATTTTGGGGCTTTGGGGGGTGGGGGGTGCGACATTACAGCAGTATTTGGGGAAGAAGATGAGTTAGGAGTTTTGGGGTTGGGGGGTGGGGGGGGGAGGGGTAATTTATTGATTGTTTTTTTTTAATCTAAATATTTGTCATTTTACACGCCAGCAGCACGTGTAATATAGTATATTGTATATTTTTATTGATGATATAAAAAGTATCAAAATAACATATCATAATATTAATTGGGCTGTCAAAAAGAAACATTTAATTTAAATATAAAATACGTGTCAAATTTAAATATTATGTGTTTGGCCATCTTAATTTTACTGGGTCCGCGCAGCATATAACATCTAGTTTGTAAACATAAGAATACGACATAATAAAAAGTTCAGAAATCAGTTTCTAAAAAATCCTGCCGCGTTGCTCGCAGACCACATGTCCTTCATTTTCGTCATACTCACCTCCACTCATGTCAATTCTTGCTGGTGCTCCTACTTTGCTCTTTTATTTTGGTCCTTTAATATTTTAAGTAATGAAAAAGTGGTCTAAAATAGTTATCAAATAAGAATTTGTAATAAAAATTCATATTTTGTATTATAATATAAGACATATAAATTATGTTCTACAAAGTCAATAGAGGCATATTTTCAATTGATGATCCACATATAAGTTAAATTTCAAAATATTTTCGTAAGAATTTCATAATCTTTAAATTATTTTCCCACAAAATTTATTCTCTAAATTTATGCTTTGTGAAATTAGGTCATAATTAAGTATATTTTAATCTTCAAATATTCATTAATAACGCGTGAAGAGTAAAAATCAATTCTCGAAAAAACTTGATTTTAAATATGATCGATCAAATTATAAGTCACTTAGAAATTAAATAGAAAAAAAATTATATTTTTTATATATAATAATAAATAAATATTTCTTATTAAAAAAATATAAAACTAAAAATACTAAAAGCAAACTACTATGGAGGGACTCTGAATTAAAAGAGACAAACAGGTTTGTCAATTAAGTGAGCGTACTTTAAGTTTTAAAAATTAGGTAAAAGAGATAATTTTTTTTTAAATATTTTCGTTCCAACAACTAAAAAACTTGTCTCAACAATTATCGAAATTATTCGACAACTTTGCAAAATTTTTTAAAAATTTTAATAGTTGTTAGGACAACTAATGCAGTTGTCAAATAACTTTAATTGTCCCAATAACTATACCAATTATTTAAACAATTTTTTTTTAATTTAGTAATATTATGAGATCCATTTTTTTTAATTAAACATTTGAGAGGTCTTTCAACTTGTTTTTCTCTACTATGGAGCCGAATCTCCCGTTGCATATATATTAAACTAGATAAACAATATAAGTCTAATCATATGCATTCATTTAATTAAAATTTTTTTCATCAAATTGTTCAATATTTTGCAAGGCTAAGACCTCATTTTTTTGCACTTAATGGAGGTTTGAATTTGAATGGTTCAGACTTCAGGCCATTAAGTGCATTTATTTTTTATTAAGGTTTTAACTCTTAATAGGTCTGAATAGGTTTTAATCATTCAGATCTAGAACTAAGTCTTAATAGGTCTGAAGGAATATTCTGGTGTTGGATAATATTCACCACTCTATTCATAATCAACAATCACCACCACTAACTACCTCTGCCACCGTCACCATTGTCAACCACCACCCATCACCACCAACCACCTCCACCATCACAACCACTATCGATAACAAATACCGCTATCAACCACAATTGTCAACTGCTACCACACCTACTACCTCTTTTATTCTAATTATATTTACCGCCACCATTGCCATCAACACCACTACAATCAGCAATCACTACCGGTCAATCACTACTACCAACCAACTCATCTATCACAACTAACACCACCACTAACTACCACTAATACATCACAACCTCAACACATTCTTTGGCCGCCACCACCATTATCACTAGTGACGCCACTTCTACCACTACTTCAACCAGTATCATCACTATAATTTATCTCTACTGACAACCATCTCCACCATCACAACAAATAACATCTCCAACTAGCACCAACACATCATCAATCATCATGCATTCATGTTTCAGACAACACAATCAACACCTTAAACTACTGACATCAAGCAACATCACATCACAACAACCACCATCACCATCAATCGCCACCATCATAACAATCACTACAATACCAACCATCACAATTATCATCATCAAAATTATTAATCACTAACATCAACCATTGTCACCGCAACCATCATTATGAACCATCTCCACTATCAATAACAAACATAAATATTTTTTCTCAATCAAATACTAATAATTTTATTGTACTAAAATATATACTTTTTAATATATAATTATTTTTTTATTTTATTATGTATATAAATAATTTTTTTTATATATTCAAATGTTAAAAAATAAAAAATCTTAATCATTCAATTTTCACAAATTTAGAAACAACATTTTAATCATTCAAATGTGCATTCAGAATCAGACATCTGAATCATTAAAAAAAAAAAAACAAACAAATGGAGCCTAATATTCACTATTTGAAACTCCGCCATAGCATGTTATACAAAGTGGGATCTCATTCACTATGAAAGCGCCATGTGTATTTCCACTTCAACAAAATCCCTCTATATATACATCTCCCTGGCTTGGCCAACAGGCAGTGCAAGTAGAGCTCTTGGCCTTTAAGAATATATATTCTTCTTAGTTACAAAAGTTCTATTTTCCTTGCAAAACAGTTTCCCTCTTTTTCGAATTTTTGTCTCGTGTTGTGAAAATGTTTATTGAAAACTTTAAGGTTGAGAGCCCCAATGTTAAGTACACAGAGAGTGTAATTCACTCTGTGTATGATTATCAAACCACTGAGTTGGTTCATGAGGAAAAAAACGGGACATATCAATGGACCGTCAAGCCCAAAACAGTCAAATACGAATTCAAGACTGATGTTCATGTTCCAAAATTAGGGTGAGTGTTTCTTGCTTTGCAACCAGATCCTTCATTTTTAACAGTTAATACTAAAATATTGAAATTAAAATGTGGGTGTTTTCTGTTTTGTAATAATTTTTTGTGCAATTTAATTTCCTGGCAGGGTTATGCTTGTTGGATGGGGTGGAAATAATGGTTCAACCTTGACTGGAGGAGTTATCGCTAATAGAGAGTTAGTTTGTTCTCTTTTTCTTTGTCCTAATTCTTGCATGACTTTGGTTTTGTTAGTAGATTTGTTTAATTTGTTCACTAATAAACTGTGGCTGTTGTTGAAAATTGGCAGAGGAATTTCATGGGCCACCAAGGATAAGGTGCAGCAAGCCAATTACTTTGGTTCTCTTACACAAGCGTCTACTATTCGAGTTGGGTCTTTTAATGGAGAGGAGATCTATGCTCCCTTTAAGAGCATCCTTCCCATGGTAAACTTAATTGTTTTGAAATGACACTTTTTGGTGGTGTTTGTTACTTTTAGTGGTTCTTTTTCAATTCGTCCTGTTTTGATTTAACACTTAAAATTGATCTTGTGGCCTTAAACTTAAGACACTTTGTAACACAGAATTTAAGAAATTAAAGAATACACGTGGAGCGGAAGGGCCGTGACCTCGATCAGGTGAAGAGTGCATTAAGGGAGAGGATGGTACTATTTTGGTGGAGGATCTTCACATTAAGAAGAGATGGCAGGAGTACTTTCAAAGACTTTTGAATGAGGATGGGGACAGAGGCTTTGTGCTACGGGAGCTAGAGCACTCGGAGGAGAGACTTGATTTCAGTTACTTTAGGCGTTTTAAGGTGGAGGAGGTTAGAGAGGCTATTCGTAGGATGCAGAGGGATAGAGCGACGGGCCTGATGAGATTTCGGTGGATTTTTGGAAGTATGCTGGGGAGGCTGGTTTAAGGTGGCTGACTGATTTGTTTAACGTCATTTTCAAGACTGCTTGAATGCCCGAGGCTTGGAGATGGAGTACGATGATTCCCTTATATAAAAAGAAGGGTGACATTCAGAGTTGCAACAACTATAAGGGTATTAAGTTGTTGAGTCACACTATGAAGATTTGGGAGAGAGTGGTCGAGGAGAGGTTGGGGAGGGTCGTGTCCATTTCGGAGAATTAGTTTGGATTTATGCCTGGTCGCTCAACGATAGAGGCAATCCATCTGGTGAGGAGATTAGTGAAGCAGTATAGACAAAGGAAGAGGGATTTACACATGGTGTTCATCGACCTGGAAAATGCTTATGATAAAGTCCCAAGGGAGGTTCTTTGGAGATGCTTGGAGGTGAGAGGGGTCTCGGTGGCGTACATTAGGGCTATTAAGGATATGTATGATGGAGGAAAGACCCGGGTGAGGACGGCGGGAGGAGACTCAAAACATTTTTCAGTCGAGACCGGGTTGCATCAGGGATCGACTCTGAGCCCGTTCCTTTTTTGCTTTAGTGATGGATGTGTTGACGGGGAGCATTCAAGGCGAGGTGCCTTGGTGTATGTTATTTACGGATGATATAGGGTTGATTGATGAGTCGCGAGAGGGTGTGAATGGCAAGCTGGAGGTTTGGAGGCAAACCCTTGTGTCTAAGGGGTTTAGGTTGAGTAGGTCCAAAACATAACATTTGGAATGCAAGTTTAGTGACTTGAGACAGCTTCAAATATCTTGGGTCTATGATCCAGGGAAATGGTGAGATTGATGAGGATGTCTCTAATCGTATTGGAGCAGGTTGGATGAAGTGGAGGCTTGCCTCAGGAGTGTTGTGTGATAAGAAGATGCCCCTTAAGCTTAAAGGTAAATTCTATAGAGTGGCAGTCCGTCTGGCCATGTTGTATGGAGCAGAGTATTGGCCAGTCAAGCACTTCCACATTCAAAAAATTGAAGGTAGCGGAAATGGGAATGTTGCGTTGGATGTGTGGGCTTACTAGAGGAGACAGAGTTAGGAATGAGATTATCTGGGAGAAAGTGTGAGTGGCCTCAGTGGAGGATAAGATGCGGGAAGGAAGACTGAGATGGTTTGGGCATGTGATGAGGAGGGGCGCGGATGCCCCTGTTCGGAGGTGTGAGACTTGTTTTGGATGGCTTCAGGAGGAGTAGAGGTAGGCCGAAGAAATACTGGAATACTGGAGGGAGGCGATTAGACATGACATGGAGCAGCTTTAACTGACGGAGGACATGACCCTAGATAGGAAGGTGTGGAGGTTGCGGATAAGGGTAGAAGGTTAATGTGAGTGTGTGGGTTATAGCATGCAGTCAGGAGAGTTTTCTTTGTAGTCGGGTTAGTAATCCTAGGTCTGTGTACATAGGTGTCCTTGTTATATTAGTGTAGGGTTCTACTAGATAGGTGTCATATGTCATGGCTTAGTACCTATTTTTTTCGTGTCGCCCTTATGTCTCGTATTTTCGTATTTTTTTGATGTCTATTTTATTATTTCTTATTCCTGATATTCTTTTATGTCATCTATCCCATTGTTTACTGTTCTTTATCTTGAGCCGGGGGTCTATCGGAAACAGCCTCTCTACTTCTTCGGAGGTAGCGGTATGGACTGCGTACATCTTACCCTTCCCAGACTTCACTTTGTGGGAATACATGGGTTTGTTGTTGTTGTTGTTTGTAAAGAATACATGTGGAAAGTTGCAGTTAAAAAACAGATGCTTTTTTTTTTAAATGTGCTTAAAGGAAAGTAAGGACAAACAAGTTAAATAGAACAGTATATTCCTTCTGTTTGTTTATGGATTTTGTTTTTCCAATTGATAATGAAATAGGTCAACCCGGATGATGTAGTGTTTGGAGGATGGGACATCAGCAACATGAATTTAGCAGACGCCATGGCAAGGGCTAAGGTTTTTGACATTGATCTACAAAAGCAGTTGAGGCCCTACATGGAATCCATGGTCCCACTCCCTGGTATCTATGACCCTGATTTCATTGCTGCTAACCAAGGTTCACGTGCAAACAATGTCGTCAAAGGAACAAAGAAAGAACAGATTGATCAAATCATTAAGGATATTAGGTAAAAGGGGTTATTGTTGTCTCATGTCACCAAATGTTTAGTTTTCTTTGGTTTTTATTAGTGTGCTAATTTGGTGTTGTTTTGGGTAAATAAGGGAGTTTAAGGAGAAGAACAATGTGGACAAGGTGGTGGTTCTGTGGACTGCCAACACTGAAAGATATAGCAATGTGGCTGTTGGTCTTAATGACACCATGGAAAACCTCTTTACTGCTGTAGATAGAAATGAGGCTGAAATATCTCCTTCCACCTTGTATGCTATTGCTTGTATTCTTGAAAATGTGCCCTTCATCAATGGAAGCCCACAAAACACTTTTGTACCAGGTATGTTCTAATTTCAACTAAAAAATAGTTAAAAATACTTGCTCTTGGGAAGTAGTTGTGTGTTACTTTCATCTACTAAATTGATTATTGCTGAAAATTCTTAGGCTTCATTGATTTGGCCATCAAAAGGAACACTTTGATTGGTGGTGATGACTTTAAGAGTGGTCAAACCAAGATGAAGTCGGTGCTTGTTGATTTCCTTGTTGGAGCTGGCATTAAGGTACTTTGCGGCTTCTGTTTCTAGTTTCATAAAGCTTTAAAATGTTGAATCAGTTTATACTCTATAAAGCTAACTTGATATGTAAAATATGGGATTCGTGAAAGAGGAAAGTTGAGCAACTGTGAAACTTGTGTTGTTCCATATTACAGCCAACATCAATTGTGAGCTACAACCATTTGGGTAACAATGATGGAATGAATCTGTCTGCCCCTCAAACTTTTCGCTCAAAGGAGATCTCAAAAAGCAATGTTGTTGATGACATGGTTTCTAGCAATGCCATCCTTTATGAGCCTGGAGAGCACCCTGACCATGTTGTTGTGATTAAGGTAATAATTATTGAATCATTTCACACTATGTAAAAGAAATTCCAAGGCACAATACTAATTCTTAACATTGGATTATGGGTCTCAGTATGTACCCTACGTGGGAGACAGCAAGAGGGCAATGGATGAGTACACATCAGAGATTTTCATGGGTGGAAAGAACACCATTGTTTTGCACAATACCTGTGAGGACTCTCTTTTGGCTGCTCCAATTATCTTGGATTTGGTCCTCCTTGCTGAACTCAGTACTCGCATTCAGCTCAAAGCCGAGGGAGAGGTCTGTTTCTTTCTCACCAACTTTTATACATTTACAATTAGTTGCAATTACCTTGGAAATACCAGTTGATTAGTTCTAAAATTACCTGAACCATGTCGAATTTTCAGGGTAAGTTCCACTCCTTCCACCCCGTGGCTACCATCCTCAGCTATCTTACCAAGGCTCCTCTGGTAAGTTCTCTTGAAGTCTCTTTTCATTTTGCAGAAATAGCACCAAAAGCAGTGTGCAGCTACCAGGTTTTAGTTCATAAGTTGCTAAACTGAATAGTTAATTGGTTGGGCAATAACATAATATAGCACTGCAGGATGTTCTCATTATGTCCACTCTAAAACTTGAAAATGGTAACTCAGAACATTTATTCCTTAACATCTGGTTACATCAAACTTTGAACTTAAAGAGGGTTTCATATTAACCACAAAGGTTGTCATTATCATCATCACATGAACATGTATCTTGAACCTAAATTTGTAGGAGGCGGCATCTTAGACTACGGTTTTTAGCTCTCTTAAATATGAAATCTCTAAGATGAACAGTTGTTGATGTTTGTGTTGTAAATTGGCAAACAGGTACCACCTGGTACACCAGTGGTGAATGCCCTTTCAAAGCAGAGGGCAATGCTTGAGAACATATTGAGGGCTTGTGTTGGACTGGCACCAGAGAACAACATGATCTTGGAATATAAATGAAGATGATGAGATCTCCTAAGAAGTAAAAGGGCTGAAGAAGCTGTGCAGCAGTAGGAACCATATTGTCGTTCTTTTCTTTTACTTTTGTTATCTTTTCCTTTTCATTAGTGTACTACAATTAGCTAAATATCAGCAACCCTTCGAGGTATATCTGTTTAATGACGGGCCAAGTTAAATGTCATTATAATTTCTTTGCCGTTTACAATGTGTATCAGCGTTGTCTTAAGCTCATTTAGAGCCAACAACGCCTTTCTCTACTGGAAATACAATGTGTACTCTTAGTCTAGTTTTCCTCTCCTCTCTTTTGCTCTTTTTAATTTTCCGTGGGAGGATTTTTGCTCCTTTTCATCTGTTACCCACTGCCTCTTTTAAGAGATTTATGTGGTAACAAGGATCTTGTGGCAACAGCCGGACAGGCGAGCCTAAACAGAGGAAAACTGATATTTAGGGTGAGCATTATGTTGGATATTGAAGGGGGACCAGGAGGTCACAGTCGAGCTGTGACAACAAATGCATGACAAGGTTGTGTACCATAGATCCTTGTGTCTAGCCAACCAATCTACCATAGATCCTTGTGATTTAGTCCTTTCACGAATATCATGCATAGCGGGAGCTTAGTACACCGGTCTATCCTTTTAGTAGGTGGATATCATTAGATGGATAAAGAAAGAGTTGTTGAAATACTTTTAAAGAAAAATTCACCCAAGATCACGTGTAAATCATTAGACAAAATTTAGAAGTAGAATAATAATAGGAACACTAACCTTGCTTTATTGCAATAAGTGGATATCATTAGATGGATAAAGAAAGAGTTGTTGAAATACTTTTAAAGAAAAATTCATCCAAGATCACGTGTAAATCATTAGACAAAATTTAGAAGTAGAATAATAATAGGAACACTAACCTTGCTTTATTGCAATAAGTAAATCAAGGAAATTGAATCTTTTAAGTATTGATACCGTTTAAGTATTGATACCGTTCTTAATTATTTCTTCTCAAAGATGGACAGAAAAGAAAAAGTTACAAATCTAACTTAGAGATCAATTCTATATATAAAAGGCTTAAGTGCCTTTTCAGTCGAAAAGATGTCTTTTCAGGAAAGGTATCTTATATATGTTTTCATCAAACTTTAGAAAAGGTTTAAGCGTTTTCTATAAGGGAAAATTTCAAAAATAGCAACTGTAGAGCCTTAATTATAACTTTTATAGTAACAATTTCAAAATTACGAAAACTAGCAATATGTATTTTAGTAAAAGGTTGCTATAAAAATACATATACAAATATGTTAAAACGTTCCTTATTAAACTCTAATCAGTTAGAGTTAATTAAGGGATAAAAGTATTCCTTATTTTAAGCAACATTTAATTAACAGATTCCTTTACCTTTTATGACTCTTTTAATTTTACCTTAATCGTTAATATACATATTCAAATTCAAAAATCGTTTTTTATATTCATCAAGTAAAAGCAGATTCAAAAAAAATTCAGATTCAAAAAAAATTGAGAGATTGAAATATCGTTGATGAACGTCTGTATTTTACGAAGAATATTTGAATAAACAACCCGACAATTACAGGTATGGATAAACAAACTTTGAGATCATATTAATGGAGTTGCAAACATATTTTGAAAGTTAATAACAATAAGGGTTAACGATCATGAAGTTGAAAATTTTAGATCATATTTTGAACTTTATAAGTTATGGGTTAAAATTTTGTTATCAACTTTTTTTTTTCAAAATCAAAGTTTTCCTTGTCGTCATGTATGCATGAAACTAAATTACAGTTCTTATATGCTAAATTTGAAATTTAGTCGATGATACATATTATTCGATTAAAACATTAGTTTTGCGTTGGAATTGATTTTTCTGTTGTGTATATACAAATTATTAATTGTATGCAGTACATATTATATAATTGAATTTATATTTAATGTTTTGTAGTGTTCTGGACATTGACGATGGGAAGCATACCTGTTCTTATTAAACACACTGGTAGTATGAACATTGAACAACAATATGAAGATTACATCAATGATGAGATATTGTTGAGCATAACACTTTATATAACCAACTCTACGCACTACTAGCTTCGCACATGGATGTTGATTTGACATGCAAAAACATTCAAATTGAATATCAGTTAACAGATATCGAAGGTAAAATACGTATGCGTAATGACATGGGTTTGAATATCTATATTATGTAGAAAAGGGAGATAAAGGCAATGAGTGCTTTGCCTTTGTGTATAAGTGTTTCACAAAAGGATAGTTTCAACACATTTGTTAGTTCATCAATATGTAATGCTGAGAGTATGAGTCTGTCTATCACTGCGCGTAACGTGATAAATACAAGTACTGAAAGAGCATTGATAGTTACTACTTCAGATGAATGTTTGGATGTATTTGAGATGGATACAACTAAAGTAATTATCTCGGACCCACATCACAAACATATTGAGGTTGAAGAAGTTTATATCTCGAAAAGGATGTTAAAATCTGTGATGAAGGAGTACACGATTCGGGAGAAGTTCCAATCACGATCTGTTAGATCAAGTAAAACCTAGTAAGTTTGTCATGTATATAAAATTTTTTGTTTTTATGTTGGTAAATTGTATTGCAGCATATGTATTTACAATATACATATATATTAAATTTTTTATTTTTTCATGTTGGTAAATTATATTTCAGCCTAAGATTTTTTTTTGTAGTTACACATTGTTGTGCAGGTCCAGTAATTGTGGTTTTTTATTCCGTGCATCTGATATCAACAAATCTAAAATATTTTGTGTTAGAGAATTCTTACCACAACACACATGTCCGATAAAGGATAAGATTTATCCTAAGTTTCATGCTACTAGTAAGTTGATTGGAGGTATAGTGAAATCAAAGTTTAAAAGCCACAAAAGAAAATACAGTGCGACTGATATCAGAAGTGACATGAAGGAAGACCTGGGTATGAATTTGACATATATTAAGTGTTGGCGAGCTAAGGAACAAGCACTTGAAGATTTGAGAGGAAAACCGTCGGCATCATACGGGAAACTACCTGCATACAATCATGTTTTGAACATTACTTATCCAGGTTCACATATACGAATGGAAAAGCATAAAGATAATGAGTTTTTGTATATTTTTGACGCATTAACTACATTCATACAAGGGTTCGATCACTATAGACTTGTGATAGTTATTGATGTAAGTTATCTCGAAGACTGTATAGTGGCACATTTGTAGCTTCTTGTAGTGGCACATTTGTAGCTTCTTGTACCATGGATGGAGTCGATAAGCTATTTTTGACATGTATTTGACTCTATAAACAGCTGTATGTGTTTATAGAATATATATATGCAACATTTTTATATTTGTACTATGTATTTCTTATGTTTTCAGATATATGTATTTATATTAAAGTTATGAATTATGTTTATGAAAGAAATGACAGTCACATATTTGGCAAGCTATATGTGTTTATAGAGTACTTATTCAATTTCTTTTTGGTGTTGACTGGGAGATAGACATGGTTCCAGCTATATATATATATATATATATATATATAGCTATCAATTATGTTTATGTGTTAAATGGCAGTTACACTTGTTGCCAGCTGTATGTATTTATAAAATACATATTGATTTTTTTATGTCTGTATATAACGTACTATTAATGTTTTTGTTTCATGTTCAGGTCATATATTTCTATTGGCATATGGAATACTAGATTCTGAAAATGATGCATCTTGGACATGATTTTTTGAGAATCTAAAGAAAACATACGGTGAAAGAGAACATATGTGTGTAGTTTTCGATCGTAATGCAAGCATTATAAAAGCTGTTACTCATGTGTACAATAATGTACCATATTACGCTTGTATGTGGCATCTATGGGGTAATGTGAAATTTTTTTTAGAAAGTCACATGACGCATTGTCGGAAATCTTCTTTACCATGGAAAAGTCATACTCAAAGTCTGAATTTCACCAGTTAATGGAGAAAATGGAGGTAGTTGATGTTAGGGTGAAGAATTACTTGGAATTAGCAGGATACGATAAGTGGGCTAGGTCTTATGCAACAATTCATAAGGGATGGACTTTAACATCAAATATTGCAGAGTCAATTAATGCCGCACTGGTATCAGCTAGAGAACTTCCACTGTACGAATTTTTAGAGGAAGTTAGATTGATGTTTGGTAGATGAACCTGTGAAAACAGACAGGAGGCATTGTACACACGTACGAATCTTATTGAAAAATTTCAAGCAATTCTCCAATAGAATGAAGCAGAGTGTCCACATATGAAGATATGATGAAATAGATATAATCATTAAAAGTTATATGTTCTTGGATTTGATCTGTTGTATGAAACATATCTTCATACACAAATTAGTAAATTTTAACAAATGTATTTGCTGTAATAAAAAAAATATGTATATCATACATAGACATATTAATATAATCTGCTGCTTCGGAAAAAATACATTTGCTAAACTGTAGCAAATTGTATTGTCAATTTTTTTTAATATTTTTTATGTATTAATATTTTCAGGTTATACCAGCCTCAGAGTACGTCTATACAGTCCACGATAAGGAGAAACATTTTATTGTTGCCTAAAGAAAAAAATATTCTTGTCATGAATTCCAATTGGATGAGATACTATGTGTGCATGCTTGTGCTGTACTTGATAGCAAGAATCTTGAAAAAGGATCATATTGCTCTAATCTATACAAGCCAAAAACTATGTTGAGAATGTATGATCATCCTGTAATCCTCTACCACATAAAGATGATTGGGTGATACCTCAAGAAATATTGAAGGATATAGTTTTACCCCTGAAATACAAGTGGCCCCCTGAAAGACCTGAAAAGAAGGAGCATGGTAAATCAGGAAGAGATATGTTCGAAAAGAAAAGCAAAAATTATTGTAGTTCATGTGGACTAAAAGTTCACAATAGACGTTCATGTAGGAAATACAATAAATGATAAGTTTGATCATTTTAAATTTTGAACTTTTTATTGATATTGATAATTTGTTATTGTTCAAATGTTGCACTTTTATGAACTTGAACTTATTAATTTGTTATAGTTCAAATGTTTAATTTATATTATATATATATATATATATATATATATATATATATATTTGTATTAAACATATGTTTGAATATCTAATAAAAGGAGCCATACTTATTTTGAAAAAAATTATGTTTGCATTAGATGTAAATAAAAATGAAAATTGAAATGAACGTTAGTATTAATCATAATGTGTATCTTTCAAAATTACAAATAAAAATCTGAAAAATACATATGTCTGTATGTGTATTAACTAGACACGTATATATGAAAATCTAAGAAAAATACATATGTATTATATACGATAATGTACAATTGAATGACATATGTATTTTAAAAATACATTTGCTCACTGTAATGATCATATATATGTAAAAAAATATATTTTCTTACTAGAATGACATATTTATGTTAAGAATATATTTGTTCACTGTAATGGTAATAATTATTTTAAAAATACATATCTTAACTGGAATGTGCATGTGTTAAAAATTGCTTTGTTCAATGAAAGTGCATATGAATGTTAAAAGTACAAATGTTCACTCGAATAAGTATATGTATGTTAAAAATACATATGTTCACTGAAATAAGCATATGTATTATTACAAATATACACACATATTATAAAAAAATACATATGAAAACCTACATAGAACAGTTTATAAAGACATATACTAACCATGAAAATTTGGAGATTAAACGATTAAATATCAAAAACTTAACATAACAATAAAGGAACATTAAAATACCACCTTTGACCATTAAAGTAACATATGAATCCCAAGAAATATTTCAAAAAAAAAATATTTATCCACCTAATCTTAAATGTTGTTAACTTCAACAAAATAAAATACAAATCAAATATCATGCACTTCAGTGCCTTCTGTTAACTCAATTTTTTGAAGAGGCCTCATTGGTGCTTCAACATCACTTTGTGTCTCCACTTCTGCTTTCCTAGTACCATAATCCCACAACAGTGAAGCCTATCTTATGCGAATAAGATCTGGATCAAAATCAACAGATGGAAAACCTTCACCAAAAGTAAGAAACTTGACATACGTAATCATATATAAGCCACAGTCCCTGTAAATACATACATTAATAAGTAAGAAATCGTTACAAATTTAATGCATATGTATATATACAAGTAATAGGTATAGTCATTACCTACAAGCCGCTACTTGATTGTTGAGGCACATTCTCCACAACTGAAACACCAAACGGATTCATCTTATCATTCAATTTATAATTAGGATAATTTTCAATGTCAATACGCTTATTCTCGTAGAATTTACGTACAATGAGACATATAGCTATAACCTCCGCTAACTTTTCAATTTAAGTAAGCACCATAGCATCATGACCAGCAACTGGCAAAGAATCATATACATATATACACCTATGATTGAAAGATATAGTTGCAAGAACCCAATAATGTTTGGCCTTTATGTGAATAGAAATGAACATATGATCAATCGTATGCCATGGTACTGTAGCATGCATGTAGAATCCACTTATGTACTCATTCAGATGATATTCCTTTCCACTAGCATTAAGAGATACATCATTCACTTTATACACATCAAATACCCTTCTAACAATGTTCATGAAATTGCAATCTATAGTGCTGAACTTATATGATCTATTGGGATTATACTTGGACTTCTTTCGCAGATAGTAAAAACATACATCAATTTGCTGCATTATAAATAAATTTCAGACTTAATAGTAAATAAATAAATTAAGACAAAGAATCCAACACTACATATATAAATATCATGTACATATCAGTGAACATATAACATACTTCATATGTATATACAAATATACATTTTCAACTATAATAATATAAGCAGTTATAAATATTCATATGTAACATAGAACTAATATTTATTCCAATATACAACTCATCAACTTAATAATACATCACTTACCTCATCTGATCATGTTTGGCTAGGAGTACCCATAACGTAGAATCAATTCTTGTCTTCAACAGATAAAATTCCAAAACTGATAACTGATATTTTTTTCTTGCCCTTCAAATGATGTTTTTTTTTGCTGTTTCTATTTATTCATTATACATTTAGTAAATCATTTACATAATCTTAAATTACAAAAGTTAGAACAATTAAGTTGTAACCTATATACCTCTTCGAATGATATTTAAGAAGATTCAATGAAGGCCACATCATGGACTTGTTGGTGACCTTAGTGTCTTCTATATCATTTACTGAATGAGATACGAAGGGATGCTTATGATCGAATGTTCTCCATTGCGCTTCTATGCTTCCTTTATTATTTAGACGTGCCAATTATGTAAATATAATTAATTACATAAGATGATGTAGTATTATTATAAATAAGTATACTGTTGAAAAAAAGTTCAATTATATGTCTTAAAATTGCTACATATGTTTTTATGAAATACATATTAACAAATGTATTTTTTTACTACTTCAGTGTTACATATCTAAGCTATCAAACTTCAAAATAAAAAAATTGTCATCAAAATATAATCATATCTCATTAAAAACAAATACAACTGATCAAAAAATATAACTGAACATCAAAATACAAATTCATACTTCATTATCCATGACAAAAAAATTAATTTTAATATATAAATTAAATAAATTTGTTAACTAAAAAAATTATGTTAAGAGTACTAACCATCTGCTGGGAAGAAGCGCATCAGGAAGAGTGATCTAAGAGTTAAACAAATCTTGATCAGCATTGCTTTTATCATTTACTCCCTTAGAAATGTGGATTGGAGTCTTATATTGCCGATCTAACTTTGATTTATCCACATCATTAAACTCTGACTAATCTTCTGTTGATTTATTTACATTCATCTCGACAACACCTTCTTTGTTCTATATAAATTGTATAAAGATCTATTAAAGTTGTATTTTCAAACAAATAAATAAAAGCAAACAATGCACGTATTCAAGATACCTTGAACTCATCTTCAACTTCAACATTGATTTTTTTTTATGAAGTTAAGATCAATGCTTCTAAGAACCTCATCTGAAAATATGAATTAGGATTCTGATATTTGTGCTTCACCAATACTTTCATCAACCGATTTTGTGTTCTACACAATATGTTCATACAAATTAAATAAAATAATATTTTTTAATAACTAAATAGCTAACCTAGATATATTCAGTATCTGAGAGACACATACATCTCTTGCTTTATGCACATCTATATCAGTTTTTTTCTTTCAAAAAATAAAAAATAAAAAATTAAAACAATTAATATTCATCAATATAAGTATACCTAACAAAAAAAATCTCTATCAGAATATCGTCATTATCCTCATTATACCCATCAATCTCATTATACACATCATTCATATTGTTGCTTTGATATCCTGCCATCTCTTCTGTAACCTGTTTCAATGTTGTTTTTTTGTAATGATAAATTAAAATTCTATATAAAAAATAAGTTGCATATAAATGTACACAATTTACTTATCAATGTGCCTTCAGGATTCTTATTAAACTAATGAACAAACTTTGGAGTCGCTTGATGAGGCGATGTAGTCTTAATATTTTCATCCGTTGGTGGCTAATCAGATTCTCTGCGTTTTGCTTCTTTCTTTGCGTTTAAAATATAAAAATACAAATAAAAACAAATAGTAAACTAACTATTTAGTTTAGCTCTGCATATGTATATATGATTATACATATCACAAATTAGAAAATACATGTTAAATATATGACAAAGACAATGAATCCTACATATGAATTTATTCAAAACACATAATGTGCATGCTGCATTTGTATTTAACATAACTAATGTAACATATGACTATGTATTTATTATTATACATATTGTCATTTAGCAAAGTACATTTTATCAAATCAACAGACTCAGCAAACTGTATATGTATTTTCAGACATAAAAAACACATATGTTGTGTATGTATTTATACTGTATATTTATTCAACTACAATATAAATATATATGTTGAATATATATTTAACATAGAAAGTGTATATTTTATAAAAATTATTTAAATCAGAATTGTTGTACCTTATTTTCATTAATTGCATTCATCATTTGATCAAACCTGGACGATAGTAGGCCACATATATCATTAAACTCTTGTCAAACCTGAATTCAAAGAAAATAATTAAAAATACAAAAATAAATTAATCGAAAACTTAATCAGAAATTACCTTTTCTCGAAATTTATCAAAGACTTTCTTTGAGACAATGACGTCTTCATCTTCGAAACTGAATAAAGATGGAGCGGGCGACTGAATCGAAATAGATTTTTTTACTATCGGGCTAGTTTATGTCTTTTTTATTTCCACGTAGCGTAGCTTTTGTTTGAATTGACTTGTATTAGAGTCCTCACAAAAGACATCTTTGCAGAATGGGGTGGAGGGGTCCTTTTTTGGTATCTGCTTATCTACACCTTTAGGATGTGACTTCAATTTTTTCTTTGTAGGTGAAGCTGATGAATCGACATGATATTTTTTTTTTTGTGGTTAACTATTTTTGTCTTTGTGGAGGATCCTGAAAATCATCATTCGAATCAATGTTATCTTCATTATAACTAGCAGCTCCAGGAACAAGCTTCTTCGATAGGCTCGATATTCTAAAAAACAATCTACACTTTAAATTACATAATGCAAAAAATAATTTAGATGCTAAAATTAATTACATTATAAATAGTTAACCGTAATCCAAACCCAATAATGAATAAACAATGTCATATGATATTTTGTATATATCCATATACCAGATTAGAAAATGTATTTACAAAATAATCAACATCACATAAAAAGGATAAAAAGTAAAACTAACCTTTCCATCTGTATTATCAAATATACTTTTCATAAGTGTTTCATATCGTTGGCGAGGAGAATTTGTCTTTTAATTCAAAAGATGTGAAATTTGAGAGTCCACCTTGAAAGTAACATTATGAGGCACATTTGAACAACACTTGTACAACCAAATTTGAATGGCCAGTGGCATTTCAAGAAGCATATAGAACTTTCCTTTTGGCTTCAACTTTTTATGCAAGCTTCTAACTAATTCTTCAAATGCAACCGATCTCCAGGGATAATCACTATAGAGACCACTCTCAACCTAATCAAAGTGGAGGCGTAAAATAAATACGGTATCAACTGACGATAGTAAGAATACATGAATAAAATACAAATTGACAAACTTTAGCGCATCTTCATCGTTATCATTCCCCTAAATTTTGTCAGAAATAGCCGCAAATAACTCTTTCTGTATGAAACTCTCACTATCAAAATATTGATCAATAATTCTATTTGGACGCTCCTTGTCAATCACAAAATCATCCTTATTTGTAACATAATTCAAACCAGTTACCAAAGCAAACTCCCTAGGAGTGAAATGAAGAATTGTGCCCTTTGCACGAATGACTATGGCACTGAAAAAACTTTTCCTAGTTTCAAGTGACATAATGCATCTCCTTAATTGCACTTGGACGACACAATCTTTCTTATTCATGAAGAAATCAAATATACTTTTAGTACAAAACATCTTGTACTGATTCTTCGTTAACATTGACTTAATACGGTCTTTAATGTCGTTAACCGTATGACATCCTATATGAGGAATAAATTTGGGCAATACTCGTGCCATGTATATTTGATCATGCATGACCTATACAACAAAAAAAATATAATTATATGACAAAACAGTGTCTTATATGTATTTATGAAATATATCTTAAAACTAGTTTATACAAACAATATCTTATATGTATTTATGAAATACATCTTATAGTTAGTTTATACATTCTATACATAAATGTATCATATGTATTTTTTGAATACATCACTAGTCAATAGCTAAGTTATCAAAACATCAAAATACAAAAATTATCTTCACCTGATGAATAACAAATATAACTATGTATGTACAAAATATATTTCAACAAACAAGAACTACATATCACATTCAAAATCTAATGACTACCAAATACAACTTAATATCAAATAAAATTCTTAGAGGTAAACATAAAAACGCATATCTAAACTGTATGTATTTTCATAATACATATTAGAATTATTTTTCAACAAACACATATGTATTTTGTGAATACATGAATTTTACAAATTTAATTAACAAGAAAAGAATATAACAATACATATACACATATATAACAAATGTATTTTCAGAATACATATTACACTTCTATATAAAAATATATATACAAAAACCTTGACATTGATAAATACAAATATCTTACACAAATTTTAGATATCAAATACATGTTTAAAATATATTTTATTAACATATACAATTCATATCAATAACAAAATTTTCGAATAGCACCATACCTCCTCCACTTTCTCTTGTTCAGATTTATAATCTGATACAACGGGACTTGCAATTTTACTACATTCTTCTTTTTCATTCGACTTTCTCATTTTCACTGATTTTTAAAATTTTGTGGATTTTGGGGATGAAGATTTTATCAATGCTTTCCTTTTCATTATTTTCATAATCTTTTTGGGATCGTTACGGTGCTTCGATCTCACCTCTTCAATGATAACATCTTACTTAGACAGAATATTAATAGAACCCAATTTAAAATCTTTGTCTTGTGTTAAACCAAGACTAAATGATGGTAGTTCATTGAAAACTAAATTCTTCGGTTGATTTCCTCTAACTGAACTACTACAATTTGCATGTTGAGACATTAGACATTAACTCGTACAATTTCAACAGAAAAAAATTAAACCCAAATAGACGAGTTTTGCAGATTAATATTGAAAAAAATGGCGACAAAAAACACCTTAACAAAAATTAAATGAAAAAAATAACATGCATTAACTGAAATAAAAACTTACCTTAAAAAGTGGAGAGGATCTTTATCAAGATCGTGGGAGTGATAGGCGGAATTTGAAAAAAATAAAATAAAATAGATGTTGGGGAAAAGTGAAATTGGTAAAGTAGAGTAAAAATAGGGATCTGAAAAATATGAGTAGATTTTACGCGCTTCTAAAAAAAATTGATAAAATATTGCTAGTTTTGTTATTAGTTATAATTTTGCCAAACTATTATTATTTCTTGTAATTAATGTCTTAAGGTTGCTAGTTTATGTAATTTTTCCTTCCTATAATTCCAATTAAACTCACTAATAAATATTTACTTTTAGACCTAAAAAATTTTAATACTTTATTAGATCATAAATTGATCTACTTTATAGATAACATATCAATATACAATATATTAATATGTGAGTCCACAAAATAAAAATTACTAACAATCTCCTACTTGGACCACATATATATCTGAATGATCATACATATATGAACTATAGTGCGTACACATTTTTGCTATCTTGATTTAAATATGTCAAAACAATCCGGTCCACCGATACTACTAATATAGGGATCAAAGAAATCTTCGTAACATATATTTGAAACTAAATTCATTAATGATCACAGAAATCAGCAATATCAATGACATAAATCAGATACGTAAATTACATGTAAAATGACCTAAGTCATGCCTATTTTCAAATGGTCCTACCTTATGACTGTAACAGTCCAAAATCACTTTCTTATACCTTATGCAAAATCACAATATAAAGTTATATCTTTATTTTTTAGAGTTATCAATATTCACAAAAAATTCATAAATTTTATAAAACTTGAGTCTGTACAGAAAATAAACTTTAACATATCAAATAGTATAAATAAAATAACAAACTTCCACTAAAATTACTCATCATCAAATTTAACAACACTCATATCAGCCACATAACCATGAAATACTTTAGGTGGCAAATCCTTTGTAAGCGGATCCGCAATCATCAAGTTTGTACTAATATGCTCAATCAACAGAAGATGAATCTGAACCCTTTCTTTCATAACCAAATACTTAATGTCTATTTACTTTGAATTTGATAAACTTCGATTGTTCATTGAATATAACTCGGCCGACTTATTATCACAATAAATTTTCAATGGTCTTTTTATTCCATTGACGATTTGCATTTTAGTGATAAAATTTCTCATCCATATTCCTTGATTTGATGCTTCATAGAAAGTCACAAATTCGGCATTCATTATAGAGAAAGCTATTAATGTTTGTTTCACACTTTTTCAAGAAACAGCTCTTCCAGCCATCATGAAAATATAACCTGATGTAGATCTCCTACTATAAAGATATCCAACAAAATCTAAATCAAAATACCCTACAATCTCTAAATGATCCGATCTTCGATAAGTGAGCAAGTAATCTTTAGTTCTTTGAAGATGCCTGATAACCTGTTTTGCAGCTTTTCAATGATCTATTTTTGAATTACTTAAAAATTGTCTCAGTATTCTCACTATGTATGCAATATCTGGATGCGTACAAATTTATTCATACATGAGACTTTCCACTGCTGATGCATATGAAATTTTATCCATCTCTTTCTTCTCTATGTCCAAATTTGGACCTTGACGCAAACTAAACTTATCACTTTTTATCACAGGTGTATCTCCTGGTGCACAATTTTGCATTCCAAAACTACTTAGCACCTTATTAATATAAGTATTTAGCGACAGTTCAAGAACATTTCTAGTGCAATCTCTATGGATCTCTATACTTAGAACAAAAGATGCCTCACAGAGATCTTTCATTACAAATTTGCTTGACAGAAATTTCTTGGTTTCATGAAATAAACCTATATCATTGCTTTCTAGTAGAATGTTATCTACATATAGTACAAGAAAAATAAATTTGCTCCCATTGAACTTAAGATATATGCACTGATCAATGGTATTTTTCTTAAAATCAAAAGAGGTTATCACCTGATCAAACTTTTGGTTCCATTGATAGGATGCTTGTTTTAAATCATATATGGATTTCTTAAGTTTATATATAAGGTGCTTTGAATCCTTTGCTCAAAATTTTCTGATTGTACCATGTATATGTTTTCTTTAATTTCTCCATTGAGAAATGCAGTCTTTACGTTCATTTAATACAGATCTAATTCATAATGAGTTACAAGTGCCATAATAATTCTAAAGGAGTCTTTCGATACAACTGGTGAAAACGTCTCTTTAAAATCTATGCCTTCCTTTTGAGTGAATTCCTTAGCAACTAGGCATGCTTTACATCTTTCGAAGTTACCTTTTGAATCCCGTATGATTTTAAAAATTCACTTACAATCAATCGATTTCAATCTATGTGGTAACTTGATAAAATCCCAAACGCCATTGTTTTTCATAGACTTCAACTCATCTTTCATGGATTTTATTCATTTAGTAGAATTTCAACGTGATTTTGCTTGACTAACGCTTATAGGATCATCTTTCAATCGCATGTCAACATCATGTTCTTGAACATAAACAACATAATCATCCAAAATTTCATTTCTTCTTTCTTTGCTTGATTTTCTTTTAGGCACTTCAACTTGAGGTTGTTGAACCTGTGGTAATATTATTGTGTTTTCCCTATAATCCTGATTTATAGGTTGAAACATATTTTGTAAAGTAATCAGATCATTTTCACTAGAATCGATATTATCAAATTCCAATTCAAATATAATTTGTTTATTTTTATTACTCCCACTATAATCAACATCCTCAATAAATTTATCATTTTCTATCTCTAAAAAAGATCTATTCGAGGAGTCGTAAAACTTAAAGCCTATCGATCGTTCTGAGTAACCCACAAAGTAGTAGCTAACAGTTCTTGAATCTAGCTTCTTTTCATTAGGATTGTAAGGACTTGCTTCGTTTGGACATCCCCATACATGCAAGTGCCTAAACCTGGACTTTTTATCAGTCCACAACTCATATGGAGTCTTAGCTACTACATTTTCTAGAAACTTTGTTTAGTATATAAACTGTAGTCTTTAATGCTCCTTCCCAAAGAGACTCAGGTAAAGAAGAATGACTAATCATACTTCTTACCATATTCTTAAGAGTTTAATTTCGTCTCTCAGCTACACTATTTGGACTTGGAGTCTTCGGTATAGTGTATTGAGGTACAATTCCATACTCTGTCAAATACTTTGCAAAAGATCCTGGATGTTGTTTACCTGATTTATTGTATCTACCATAATATTCTCCTCCACTATAAGATTTTATAATTTTTCTGGTCTAATTGAGTTTCAACTTCAGCCTTGAAAATTTTAAAAACATCCAAAGATTGCAACTTCTTATGAATTAAATAGAGATATTCGTAACAGTAGTAGTCATCTATAAAGTTAATGAAATATTATTGATCACTCCATGAAGCCATAGGGAACGGACCATAAATGTTTGTATGTATCAAATCTAAAAGTTTTTTACTCCTATAAGCATCTCTTTTTCTTATATTTGTTTGTTTTCCCTTAATACATTCTATGCAAATTTTAAAATCTGATAAATCAAGGGAACTAAGAATTCCTTCTAACACAAGCCTTTGAATTCTTTGTTTAGAAATATGACCCAATTTCTTATGCCATTACATTGATGAATTCTCATTTGTAAATCTGCACTTAGTATCACAATTACTTGAATGAAGATTTTCGTTACTGCATGAGGCTTGTGTAGTTAATTTGTATAACTTATATTAGATTATAAGTTCCAATAATATTAGAATTTTGAGAAGTACTATAAATTTTATTTTTAATAGAATAATTGCATCCAGATATGTCCAAACAAGAAATAGAAAATAAATTCCATCTAAAAGATGGTACAACAAATATTTCCTCTAATTCCAAAAAAACTTCCAGCATCTAATGGAATTCTAAGACATTAATAGCCTCCACAAGTGCTTTATAGTCATTTCCTACATAGATGTATCTTTTAGTATCAATCGGCGCTTGGCTCCCTAGGCAATCCTGCATAGTAGCACTTACGTTAATAATTGCACCCATATCTATCCTCGAAGTGTCACTAGGTACCACAACTAAATTAACTTCTGAACAAATGAAGTTGTGAAGTTTGCAAAAAAAAACAAGTCTTTGAATTCTTGGACTTTGATGTTCCCTCGTCTGCAGTTTCCTTACTCTTACTCCTTTTTTGCTTATTTGAAGCGGTTTTAGTTCTAGAGGTAGATGCCAAATGAGCACTTTCAATCTTCTCTTGTTTCAACCTATCTTCTTCTTGCACACATTGTGCTATAAGCTCATTCAAAGTCCATTTCTCTTTTTGAGTATTATATGAAACTTTGAATTGACTGAATTATGTTGGAAGGGAGATCAAAACTAAATACATAAGTATATTGTCAGACAATTCAAGCTTAAATTGCCTGAGTTTTGTCAAAAGATTAGACATTTTCATAATATACCCCCTTATGTTTCCTTTTTCCTTATATCACATTGAAACTATCTTATTAAGAATAGTACTTGTTTCAACCTTTTCATTAGCAATGAATTGGTCTGCGATTTCTTTTATGAAACCTTTGACATCTTTGTTCTCTGTTATACCACCTCCTAAGGATTTCAGAATTGAGTGTTGCATTATCCATCATCAAGCTCATGCGATATGATCGCTCCCACTTCTTGTATGCAGACTTTTGTTCATTCAAACTAGTTCCATTCAAGTTCGTAGGATGATAAAATCTCAATGCATAATCAAGATCCATGCAACCAAGAACAATCATACTGTTATTCATATTGGCAGATATAGAAGACACTATAATATAAATAAATAATGCTCACAATTAACCATCAAATAAATCATGTATATGTGAAGATAATCAAATTAAATAAATAAATAAAAAATAAAGGAAAATAACAAAATAAACTCAAAGCTGCATAATTATTAAACACATATACACAAAAGAAGGCCCATCTCAAGATACCTAGCACAACATTATCATTTAGTCTTTGGACAAAAATAATAACTTGTAAATGGTACTCTTATACATAGTTCATGAACATTGATTACTAAAATGACCTAACAATATGCCTTACTTTGAACCGACACATTATCAGCATGTATTACAAATGTATCACATGATCATAACCATTCGTAATCTGGTCAGGATAATCTCCTTTAGGATAATTGTTTCACAAAGATAAAGAATGCTTATATGTTCAAAGTAAATAAAATCTACACAATAGAAGTTACTTTGGCAACATATTGATTCAATTTATTCCCTTTTAAATCAGAAACACCAACTAAAATAATAACTCTTTAAAAAAAATTTGCAACTGAAATATTGATAATACAAAAACTTGTCCAAAATTTGCAGAAAAAAATTATCTTACCAAAAAAAATTACTAATTCATTATTTTAATAATACTAATGAACAGAATAGTGGTTCAGTAATTCCAATAATTGAAACAAAAATAAGTATATGCGTTAATTTTTAGCAGTAAGGATTTTAACACTTTTCTTGAAAGTTGAAAGCCACACGTTTTCCATCTTTTGGCTAATGAGGAAACAATTAAAAAAACTTCTTCCACCACTTAAAGTAATATGGAAATACTAATCAACCAAATACAACAGAATCTTAGTAAATAATTCTCTATTGGCGCCATTAAAGTAATATGGAAATACTAATCAACCAAATACAACAGAATCTTAGTAAATAATTCTCTATTGGCGCCATCTGGTTCAGAAACAGTAAACAAACGCAGAAAAATAATTCAACAAAAACTTTGTTTCCTTTCTGAATTTGACATGAAATTATTAAAAACACATCTAATGATCTAACAAGACTGTACTCTTGATACCACTTGTTGAAATACTTTAAGAAATAATTCACCCAAGATCACATGTGAATCATTAGACACAAATGTAAAAGTAGAATAGTAGTAGGAACACTAACCTTGTTCCATTGCAATATGTAAATCAAGAAAATTAAATTTCCTAAGTCTTGATATCGTTCTTAATTGTTTCTTCTCAAATATGGACAGAAAAGAAAAATATATGGATCTGACTCAGGGACCAATTCTATATATAAAAGGCTTAAGTGCCTTTTCAGCGAAAAAGACACCTTTTAAAAGGTGCCTTTTCTAGAAAGGTCACGAAAGGTGCCTTTTCTATACTTTTTCATCAAACTTTAGAAAAGGTTCAAGGGTTTCCTATAACTCCAATTAAACCCACTAATGGATATTTACTTTTAGACCCAAAAAACTTTAATACTTTATTAGATCATAAATTGGGCTACTTTACAAATAACATACCTATGTACAAATATTTATTTGTGAGTCCACAAAATAGAAATTACTAATAAAAGTATGTCATGACAGCAAAGAGAAAAAGATATGCGATAAAGAGAGAGAGGGCGTGCACAAAAGATAAGAAAACTGAAGATAGAAAGTATACAATTACTGATGCTCTTTCTAGCATATTCTTCATCTTAATTGAGAGAGGTAAAATTGTTGTATTTACTGCAGCTTACTCTTACCAAATTTGCATCATTACAATACGTAGGACTAAAGAGAAGTAGGTAAAGATGGCTTGCCGCCATAATTTATTTTATGGAACCACTCGCTATCCCTTGGATGCCAATTGCACATTAAAGGAGATGACAAAGAACTAATGAAAGTCCAAGGAGGAGCACAATGTCCAAGAGGATTAGGGCCAAAATGGGTTCATTGCAACACAACTGGCTAAAAATAGGAATTTCTTTAGCACAAATTTCTCTAACTGCCAACCACAACACATCAATTGCACACACCAACAACTATTACTTAGAGGCTTCACTTTCACCTTTCTCCTACTTAAATTTCAACTTCTTAACTCTCAAATCAATTAATTTTACACTAAAGCACTTAGAAGCTTTGGATCAAATTAAGGTCAATCAAAGAAGGAAATGCATGCTACATATGAGGCTTCCGAAGAAAATAAGCTAAAGGCTCAATGGGGTTAACTAGGATTATGCACAAGGACAGGTCCAAAAAAAGGTATAAAGATAGCTATCAAAGAAATGCCGATATCATCTCCTAAACTCACACTCTTTATTTCACTTTTCATACACACCAGTAAAGTTCTAGACATCAAGTACAACAAGGAATATACAAAACCTCACACAAATATGGCACAAGCTCAACTCAAGTAAAATCATTATAGACTTTTAATCTAACAATTACATGAATTCAACATTAAGCCAACATGTACAAGAGTCATACTCTAGATCCTAAGAGTCTCAAAACTAGTAATTCACACAATCAACACGCTCTTTACAGCCAAAACACTTGCATCATGCAATCAAATATAGTGCCAACAAGAACATCCCACTTATTCCCAACACAATATTTTTTCAAGTTCCTCCTAAAAATAGAAAAATTTAAAATTACTCCTAAAAATAGAAATTTCTCCACCCCACACTTAAAAATCTAATTTGTACCCAAAGTATACTTAAAATTAGAGATATAAATACTCCTTGAGGCCTCTAGGCCTAGCTAGTAGCATATTTATATCTCAAGGGGGACAGGGGACCCCACACTTAGTCTTCACCATGTTCCTTAGCTCAGGTTTTTCGATACTTAGACTTTCCATCAATTTGTGACCCAACAAAAATAAAAACTAGTGAAGTAAAAACTAAAAATACTGAAAACAAAACATACCTTAACTTGGGTTTCCTGCTAAGCAACGCCTAATTTAGTATCGCGGCATGACCTGCACCAACTTTTTTCTCCACCTTGAGGATATAAATTTCACCCTCAACCTCGCATCTATCTTTTGCTTCACTCATAGAGTGGTGGTACAAAGATGAAGGAACCAAGTAATGTATGGAGCATGGTAAACCACTCATTCTTAAAGTGAGGTATAATTTTGTGGTGCTGATCTTGTGTGAAATTAAGAATATAGGATTCTTGTTCCTCATCTACACACTCTTCCACTATTTTAGATGACTCCATAGATATGTCATCATTAAAAATAATGTAGAAAAGTTCTTTGAATAAGGACCAACCAATTCCACATAAAAATTTACACCATCCATAACACACTCACTTTTATTCACCTTCATAATTTAAGTCTCAAGAGAAAGATGACAATTGAATGGCTGAATTTCTACAATTTGGCTAGTATCCTCCTGTGCTTTTCTTATCCTCTATGGAGATGGTTGTGGTGGTATCTCCTTAGCCTGTTCAACAACTTTAGTTTTCGAGTACTCAGACTTTCTTGAATGATTAGCAACTTTGTCTCTAACCGGTTGGGGAGTCAACTCTGCATCTGCCTCCTTAGTTGTCTTTGGAGGTTCTTGATTGAGCTCTTTATCATTCCTCAAAGTGATTTCCATTACTTATTTAGGAGGTTCAGTGTCACTTGGAAACCACCTTGAGACCTGGAATTTTGTGCCTGTTGTATCTGCCCCAACTAATTCTCCAACTACTTCAGAATTATTTACTAATTTTTAAGTTCAACTACCAACTGTTCTTGGGTGGACATGAACTTTTTTAACATCTCCTCTATGTTACTGTCCTATGTGTTTTGTTGTTTCTGCTGAAACTGCCGCTGCTCGTTATTCTATGATTGAATTAGTGGCTGAGTCTGCCACTTTTGTTTGTAGGCATTCCCATAATATGGCCTTTGAGCATTGCCCACAAATATCACTAACTTAATATTGGCAGCACTCATACCTGCAGAATGACCACTATTTTTGCAAACATCATACAAACCTATGGTCTACTCCACAGATAGGATAGTATCTACCTCATATTATAAAGGCCCCATCCATACGCTTCCATTAAAATTTGGATAAAAAGCCTCTCAATGTGGTCCCATCACTAAAAAATCATCTATCCCAGGCTGCCATATCAAGAACTGTGATAAAGAGAAAAAGAAAATAAAGAAAAAATACTAAACTATGTACAAATCAATCTAGTTAAATAAAGATAAGATAGCTGCCAATTTACAAGTCCTCGACAACAGTGCCAAAAACTCATTGCTCCCTAGAGCATACATAAATACGTGGTCTCACCAAGTATTAAAGTGGCCCTTTAGAAGCCAAGCATCGATCCCACAGGGACTAGAGTTAAGCAACTACCCAATTCAAGTTTAATGATTGAGATTAAAGTGGTGCAAATGTGACAAAAGAGTGTTTGAGTTGTGAATTAAAAATAAAGTAAACAATGTGAAAAGTAAGAGTCTTGGACAATCAATAAGGAGAAACCTGGGGTTAAAGCCTTGAGAACAATAATACTGAGCTATTTAACTTTATTGGTTAGATTTCTTATCTTGGTTGTTGATTCATGGGGTTGATTTTATGATCATAGTCTCTCGAGCCTCTAATCACCTATCTAACTTAACCCCACAATTACATCGTTGAGCAGGGATGTGAGAACTAAGCTAAACACATTTATATTCCATCCCATAGTGAACCAAATAAGGCTTCTAGGTATATCTCTATCATAGACGCTAATTCAAATCTCTTATTTTATAAAAGAATAAGAACCTTATTTTATTCACCCCCACGTTCTATCCTCTTATTCCCCCTCCCGAGCTTACAAAGACGATAATTGATGTATTATAAGGGTATCTAATCCTTAAAATAGTTATAACAAGGATAAATAAAAGACCATATATGATAAGCAGTAAAAAACAAATCAATTCAAAACATTAGTAATCATGTTCTTGTCCTTGACCCCGAAAAAGAGCTTTTATCCACTCATGGACATAGTCGTAATCACCATGGATGAATATAATATAAAAATCATAAATAAACTATATTAAAATAAGAAACCCTAATTGAAGTGTTTCCCATCCCCTATTCAATTTTAAAAGTCATCCAAGGTGTATAAAATCAAGTTCAAGTGTCTTATTTATAGGAGGACAAAACGGCCAATTTTTGCACGAGGTCCGCGTCATGGAGCTCATAGTGGGGATTAGGGTACACGACATGACCTAATCATAGATACACACTATTTTGGGAAAATTAGGAAGATATATAAGTATGTCACCTGCTCCATATCCATATATTGGGTTAGATACGCGCCATGGACATCCAAAGTGTTCGTTCTATGTCAAATCTTGTCCCGTGCATTCGTTGATCCATTCCAAGCCTTGTGATGTTGTTTAAACGTGATTTAAAGATTTTTTATCATAAATATACCATCATAATAAACTAATAAAGTATCCTATAGCATCAATCACCACGGATTAGTGCTCAAAACAACATACAATCCATAATGGTGAACTAGAAACTTAAGCTAAGATCTAGTTTTGTCCAATTAATATTTAGCTCAGTCAAATGAAGTTTTTCCACACATAATTACACAATAATAATATTATTAACTCATTAAACACACTAGAATTCTTCGAGATCAACTAGAACAATACCAAGCTCAAGCTAGTAACATTAGTTTTCTCATTTGAACTCTATGTGACTGAATTGAGTACAAACTTGTTTGAAAGATACTTAAACATTGTATTAAGTACTCAAACACTTAGATGCTCAATTATATCATTATTGACTAATTATACACACAAGTAGTCCTTAAAATAAGGTTAAAGAAGCTAGAATAACAACGCTAAGGTGAATAATTACACCTCAGATCAAACACCTCTTTTTAGATGATGATATGATCCATGTCAAGATATAGTAACCCAACTATGGTTGGTACAATCCTAAGTGAAAATGTGGCTTAGTAGATCTCTACAGTTATAGTCAATTGGCAGAACAAGAAGAGAAAATGAGGGTTTTTTGTAGTAATCTCGAGCAAAGAATAGTATTACTTGGTTGAAATCAGTTGTAAGTAAAAACTAGGATTGTGTTCCCCTGGATTCTCAACTTCATTGGGTTATCGTGCATTATTGAACCAATCTAATACCTTGCATGCAGAATCGATAAATCATGTACCTTCTATAGTTTTTTGGATGAGTAGAAGAATTTTACCTTTTATCTTTTGAGTCTTAGGGTGTCGCATTACTAACCCTTATTTTGATCCCAGTTAACTATTACCTTTTGAGTCTCTAGTTATTAGATGAAACCTAACTATCTTACATAGATAGAACCTATAAGTATGGATTGATAGTTAATCTCCAAACTACTATTGTCTTTATCTTTTCCTAGTCACTACTCCTCTTTTGGAGTAAGTAGAAATATCTAGGCGGGATCCTAGTGTGTGCACCCATTAAGAAATCAATCATTATGGAGATAAAGTAATGCATGCCATTGTTATTAGATTAGATTAACAATTGCACTTCCCCTACTTTGTCAATTTGCCAGGGTTTCCACAACCCTAACTATGGGTTTTAGCCGCCTATGAGTATGAAGAAATCAATAAAATTAATAATAGGAACCATAGATGAAATCACAATAATAAGATGAATAAAAAACCACAACCGTAATAAAATAAATCAATCTAAGTTAATACAAGAGAATCATAAGATCAAAGATGGATCATGGAATCAAAATATATTTTTGAGTGTCAAAAGTGCATCACTCATACTAAAAAGTACGTAACGGGTATTAATAGTACATGAGAAAACCCTAAAAATAAAGCTTGAACAAACTAGGAGAAAATCGAGTCCGTGGCCACCTGCTCTCTGTACCTATGGTCAGGTACATGGCGCATGTAATACCCCGTAAGATATTAATCTTGATTCAGATCTTAGTTGCATGTTTAAGGGTTCCAATGCTTGAAAATTTCACTAAGTGTTGAGGACTTAGTTATTTTCAAGAACTCTAAACTTTAATGATTTTATTTTTGGCCTTCCCGACCTTGAGACATTAATTTTTGAGTTGATTCATGTTTGGGGTTGTTAAAGGTATGTCTCGGGGAAGTTTTAGGTTTTTTTAACGATTGTAGGGGTGTGTTTGTAAAATAAAATCAGCTGACCCATCGGGATATGCCCATGGCGCTCGATCTAGTCCATGGTATAGAGCCCCCGGCACCAGCTCTAGTCCTCTGGATTGGAGCCAGCGGTACGGGGCTTACTCGACTGGTCTGGAGCCCACGATGTGCCCATGCCCATTCGTCCAGTCCCTGGCCATTTAGCGAAGGGGAATTTGGGTCATTTTTCCTCATCCTATTTTATCCATAACACAAATTGGGGATTTCAAAAGGGCATTATTTGCCTCTTTCACTTAAATTACTCCTAAAAACACCCTTCTTCTGCCCTAAGAACAATTTTAAGCTTCATTCTTAAGAAATCAAGAGTTCCAGCTTCCAATCTAAGAAAACTTCCAGAATTCAGTTGTTAAGGTATGCGGGATGTTCATCCATAGGTCCCTTTCACCCATGGAGCCCAAAAATCCTCTTTTGGTTTACTTTATGAGTTTATATATGTTCAAGATGAAATAAATCCATGAATCCCTTATTAATTCAATGTCAAGTTATGGTTACAAGTGTTTTCAAGTGGAATGAGTCATATCATGTTTTAAGTATTGCAATTCGTATGTCATGTTCTATTGATTTCAGAATACATCCTCAAATTATGAATTTAAACTTGTAATCATGTTGTTTCCTCATGTTTAAGACATTCCTATGTTCAAATTTATGATTCTCATATGTTTGATGAAATGTCTGTACTTTGAGTCTTTGAATCATGAATTCATACTACAGTTTTAAGCCTTAATATTGTATTTCATGATCAATCAGTGCTGGTGGGTTATGAATACCTAATACCTACATGTTTTACATGATTTCTAATCTTTTAAGTAATAATTTAGTGAAACCATGATTATTATTATTTACTCAGATGCTTATGATCATGATAAGCACTATAAATTATGTAAAAATGTTTACTTGATTTTAGTTTAGTTCAGTATCAATGTCAATTCATTTGGGAGTAGGATTTAGCACTGAGAGAACCCAGGGATGAGGGATCACCTGCTAGTAGAGGGTGTAACTCTTAGTAGCAATCCCTGAGTTACAGAGCTACGTAGCCACCGTGGGTTAAGATATCGACCTGGGAGTTGAGGGTTGAAACATATCTCATGAGAGCACCTTTCAGTAGAGGGTGAATCCTTAATCCTTTGGGACACCAGTTTAGTCGATCTATGCATCTTGTGTTAGTACCCTGGCACGGTACTGACACCCTTCGAACTGGGGCTACTGGTTGGTCCTCGATTTGCTTAGATTGGGGCATATCTGTTATATAATACTTCCTATAGTCTCAGTACAGTAATCAGTGTATTTGAATTCAAGTTTTCTTGACCAAGTGTACATATTTTCAGTTATTTACAGCTTTTAGTATTTCAGATTATAGATTATCTCAGAAACATATTTATGCTTGGTCTTGCATTCTCAGATATTACATGTACATTCATTTATTCTTAGTTACTTTATATATATTAGCCAATCTTCATCTCATATACTAGTACATTTAAAGTACTGACGGCATAATTTGCTTTGTGCTATGTTGTCTTATTACATAGGTTCGGATGCACAGTTTCTCGACCGCTCTTAAATAGTTCAGTGTTACTCAATAACAATAGTGGTGAGTCCTCATACATCGAGGACATGATTTGTTTATTTTAGTTACTTCATTGCTTTCTTATTTTCAGCCTGTTGGAGTTAGTTGGCAATCTGTCCCATAAACTCTTTATGATATTTAGAGGTTTTCAGATAATTAGTTAGATAGTCAGTTAGTCATTTCAGTGTTATCAGATAGACAATTGGTTTTTAGTATTCTATGAGATATTTCATATATGTTTTGATTTGTATTTTGGTATACATTTTTACAGTATCTTATCATCCTACCTTCCACACATATGATGTATTAGTATTTTATTTAGTGCTCACAGTAGGTAATAACTCATGGATTAGATTGTGGTCACTTGTGGCCATAAGAATCATTATCGGAACTAGGGGGTAGCCTCAGGCCATGCCAAAATTTGGTATTATAACTTAAGGTCTTAAAGTGTCCTAGGGAGTCTAAAAGCCACGTTGAGTAGAGTTTTGTGCGTGGGTGTGAAGCGCGCCACACTTATGGACAAGAGGCTATCAAATATTTTTAGGAATGTTTCCCTTCTTTCAGTGTTTATGTCATACGAAAGATCATAAGATCTATTTAAACTCTCTTTCTAACTCATCATTCATTCTATTTACAAATAATGCCTCCCTGAATAAACAATGGAAGAATAAATAGGGATCAACCCGCACCACCACCTGTTTAGAAAGATCCTATTATTGAGCATGTTTCTCATGTTGAGTTAAGGGACACCTTTATAGCCTTGGACCATTCACAACTATCAGAATATTATTCCAGCATATCTAATGGAAAATACAACTGCAGTTAGGATTCAGGATTTCACTCGGATGAATCCCTCTTTGTTTTTGGGATCCAAGTCTGAGGAGAATTTGTAGGAGTTTCTGGATATGGTACAGAAGGTAACTGATATCATGGGTGTTACTTTGAGTAAGAGTGCAGAGTTGGCTGCATATTCAGTTGCAGGATGTAGCTCACACTTGGTTTAAGTAGTGGAAGGAGAACCGAGGTATGGAGAAAAGGCCTATTGAGTGGGAGGAGTTTGCCATAACTTTATTAGATAGGTTCTTTCCATTATTGTTAAGAGAAGATAAACTGCTAGAGTTCATCAATTTAAAGCAAGGTAGTATGAATGTGAAGGAGTACTCGCTTGAGTTCACTTAGTTGGAGAGGTATTCTTCTACAATGGTGGCAGAGAATAGGTCTAGAATGAGCAAGTTTGTATCTAGTGTATCTGATAGTATGGTCACAGAGTGTAAGAATACCATTTTGATTAAGGAGATGGACCTATATAGACTTATGGTTCATGCTAAGTAGATCGAGGAAGAGAAAATTAAGGAGAAAGAGAGAGAAAGAATAAGAGAGGCAAAATAAGTTGTTTTAACTTTTCTCAACTAAGGTCAGAAGGTGGTAACTGTTCTCAGTTTGGTTAGAAAAATTTCAGCCCCAGCTCCATGTTCAGCTAGTGTGCTAGTGCCTAAGTTCAGGCAAGATAGTTAGGATAGAGCGCCAGGATCTTAGCCCCAAGATAGTGTGAACAATGGTCGTACTAATCCAGTCTATAGGAAATGTGGTAGGAATCATCAAGGTGTATGTAAGGCTGGTAGTGATGTGTGTTTTGGTTGTGGCAAGCAAGGCCACAGGGTCAAGGATTTCTTGAGGGCTGGTCTGTAGGGTCAGTCCAATCGTTCTTTAGCTCCAGCGAGTTGCCCGACTCAGTAGGGTGCTACTTCCAGTGCCACTAGTGGGAAGCGCCGAATAGATTGTATTCTTTCTATACTCAGCATAATCAAGGAAGTTTTCCTGATATAGTTACGGGTATGTTACAGGTTTTTTATCTTTATGTTTATGCATTGTTAGATCCTAGAGCTTTACTTTCTTATGTAACTCCTTATATAACCGTCAACTTTGGGGTCAGTCCCGAAACATTAGGAAAGCCTTTATCAATGTCTACCCTAGTAGGTAAATCTATTATAGCAAAATGGGTATACAAAAATTGCCCAATCACATTGTCTCAGAAAGTCACCTCAGTTGACCTTGTGGAGTTAGAAATGACTGATTTTGATGTCATTCTCGATATGAATTGGCTCCACTCATGTTATGCTTCAGTTGATTGTAGAAATAGGGTTGTTTAGTTTCAGTTTCCCAATGAACTAGTCATTGAATGGAGGGGTAGTACTTCTGTGCTTAGGGGTCTGATTGTTTCATATCTTAAAGAAAGAAAGATGATATCTAGAGGGTGTGTTTATCATCTTGTTTGAGTCAAAGACTCAAATTTTGTGACTCTGAGTCTCGAGTTAGTTTCAGTAGTAAGGGAATTTCCAAATGTGTTCCATGAAGATCTTCCTGGAGTTCCTCCCAAAAGGGAAATTAACTTCAAAAGAGATCTTCTTCCAGACACCCAACCTATCTCCATTCCACCTTATAGAATGGCTCTTGCCAAGCTTAATGAGTTGAAAAAATAGTTAAAAGATCTCTTAGAAAAGGGTTTTATCAGTTCTAATATTTCTTTATTGGGCTCCCTAGTCTTGTTCATGCATAAGAAAAATAGTTCTCTCAGAATGTGTATCGACTACCGTCAATTGAACTAAGTCACAATCAGGAATAAGTATCCATGCTCCAGAATTGATGACTTATTCGATCAACTTTAGGGTTCCAGTTATTTCTCTAAGATAGACCTCCAATCCGGCTATTATCAGCTTAGAGTCAAAGAATATGACATTCCATAGATAGCTTTCAGGTCTCGGTATGGTCACTTCAAATTCCTAGTTATGTCTTTTGGACTAACGAATGTCCCTGTAACTTTCATGGACTTGATGAATAGGGTGTTCAAACAGTACTTGGACATATTCATCATAGTCTTCATTAATGATATCCTTGTCTATTCTCGTAGTGAGAAAGATCAACAGACTATCTGAGAATTGTGTTGCAGACCCTTAGAGCTCATTAGTTATTCACCAAATTCAACAAGTGTAAATCTTAGATATGATTAGTTGCTTTTCTTGGCCATATTATTTCTGGTAATGGCATCGAAGTTGACCTTTAAAAGACCAAAACACTGAAAAACTGACCCAAACCTATCTCTCCATTAGAAATCAAGAGTTTCTTGGGTTTGGCTGGCTACTACAGATGGTTTGTTGAAGGGGTTTCTTCTATTTCACCCCCATGTCTCGATTGAATCAGAAGAAAGTCAAATTTTATGGTTAGATTCTTATGAGAAGAGTTTTCTATAGTTAAAGACTCGACTCACAACCTCTCCAGTCTTGACTTTGCCAGATGTTTTAGATAGATTTGTAGTTTATTGTGATGCTTCCAGAGTTGGTCTTGGTTTTGTTTTGATATAGAGAGTCAAGGTCATAGCCTATGCCTCTAGACAACTTAAACCCCATGAAAATAATTATCCTAACCATGACCTTGAGTTGGCAGTTATTGTTTTTGCCTTGAGAATTTGGAGACATTATCTTTATGGGGTTCATGTAGAAATGTTCACTGATCATTAGAGTTTACAATACGTGTTCATACAGAAAGATCTTAATCTTCGTCTGAGAAGGTTTCTTAAGTTGTTATAAGATTATGATATGAGTGTGTTGTATTATTAGGGAAAGGCCAATGTAGTGGCAGATGACCTTAGTAGATTGTCTATTTGTGGTGTTGCTCATGTTGAGGAAGTTAAGAAGAAGTTAGCCAGTGAGGTTCATAATCTAGGTAGATTAGGTGTTTAATTGGTTGATTCAGCTGAAGGTAGTATATGTGTTCAGAATGGTTCATAATCTTCATTAGTTGTTGAAGAAAAAAAAAAGTAGGACAGAGATCCTAGTTTGGTTATGTTGAAGGACGCTGTTGGAGATCAAAAAACGAAGGTTTTCTCCCAAGGGGGAGATAGTGTGCTTTGTTGTCAGGGTAGATTATGTGTTCCATGTGTTGATGGATTAAGATTGCGAATACTTGTAGAAGCATATGGTGCACGATAGTCTATCAACCTTGGATCCACTAAGATGTACCATGATTTATGGGAAATCTATTGGTGGAGTGGTATGAAGAAGGATATTGCAGGGTTTATGGCTAAGTGTCCAAATTGTCAGTAGGTCAAAGTTGAGTACAAAAGACCTAGTAGTACATTATAGGAGTTTAGCATCCTTACTTGGAAGTGGGAAGTGGTGAACATTGATTTTGTGATAGGGTTGCCTCGTACGCATTATTATCATGATTCAATATGGGTCATTATCGATAGAATGACCAAATCAACTCATTTCTTGCCAGTTCATACTCTGTACTCTGCTGAGGATTACACCAGGCTTTATATTAGGGAGTTGGTTAAGTTGTATGGGATTCTGTTGTCTATCATATCAGATATAGGTTCTCGTTTGCCTCTCACTTTTGGAAGGCTTTTCGGAAGGTTCTTGGTACCCAAGTTTACCTCAGTACCGCTTTTCATCCTCAGATAGATGGTCAGGCAGAGAGGACTATTTAGAATTTAGAGAACATGTTGAGGAAATGTGTTGTTGACTTTAAAGGTAGTTGGTATGGCCACTTACCTTTGATTAAGTTTTCTTACAATAATAGTTAGCACTCTAGTATTCAGATGGCTCTGTTTGAGGCTCTCTATGAGAGGAGATGTAGATCTCATATTGGTTAGTTTGAGAAAGGTAAAGCTACTTTGATAGGGACAAATTTAGTATTTGATGCAATGGATAAATTTTACTTGATATAAAAGAGGCTAAAGGCAACCCAAAGACATCAAAAAGCTTATACAGATGTGAGGAGAAGAGATCTTTAGTTTGAGGTTGATGATTTGATCTATTTAAGGATTTCTCCTATGAAGGAACTGACGTGATTTGGCAAGACAAGGAAACTCAGTCCCCACTATATTGGTCCATATAGAATCTTGAGTTATTTTGGGAAAGTAGCTTATGAGCTAGAGTTGCCTACAGATTTGACATCAGTACATCCGGTATTTCATGTTTCCTTTTTAAAGAAATGCATTGGTGATTTGGCTATAGTTGTTCCATTAGAATATATGGACATTAAGGATAGACTTTTCTATGAAGAAATACCCATTAAGATCCTTGATCATCAGATTCGTAGGCTAAGGAATAAAAAAGTTCCCTTGGTCAAAGTTCTTTGGTGGAATCAGTCTGTTAAGGGAGATACTTGGGAAGTAAAAGAAGATATGCAAACCAAGTACCTCATCTTTTCTATGCAAACCCAGATTTAGCTTAAGGTAATGATTTTCCTTAGATTGACTCTTTTTTGTTCGTATTTCAGTTATGTAACCAATCTCACATCATTGCATGCATTCACGAAATCAATTTAGTCCATGTATCAAGTTTCAGACTTAGTTATGTAATCATGTTTCAAGTCATGTATGTTCAGTATATGATCTCAGTTTCCTCAGTAGTTTTAGTCTAACCAGTCTCTTTCGAGGACGAATGTTTCCAAGGGGGAGATATTGTAATACCCCGTAATATCTTAGGCTCGATTAAGCTCTTAGTTGCATGTTTAAGGGGTCCAATGCTTGAAAATTTCACTAAGGTTTGAGGAATTAGTCATTTTAAGACCCCTAAACTTCGATGATTTTATTCTTGGCCTTCCCAACCTTAAGATATTGCTTTTTGAGTTAATTCATGATTGGGGTTATTAAAGGTGTGTCTCAGGAAGGTTTCAAGTTTTTTGGACGTGCGTAGGGGTGTGTTTGGAAATTGAAATTAGTAGACCCACTAGGATAGGCCCGCGATACCCAGTCTAAGCCCTTGGGATAGAGCTCGCGGCATGGGGATTACCCCACCGATCTGCAGCCCGCGATGCGCCCATGCCCATTCTTTCAACCCTTAGCCTTTATGCTAAGGGTCATTTGGATCATTTTCGCTCATGTTATTTCATCCACAAAACGAATTGGGGCTTCCAAAGGGGAATTATTTGCTTCTTTCACTCAAATTTCTCACAAGAAAACCCTCCTTCTTCCCCATGAACAAATTCAAGCTTCATTCTTAGGAAATCAAGAGTTCAAGCTTCCAATCCATGAAATCTTCAAGAATTCAGTTGTTAAGATATGTGGGATGTTCATATATGGGTTCCTTTCACCCATGGAGCCCAAAAACCCTCTTTTGGTTTACTTTATGAGTTTATACATGTTCAAGAAGAAATAAATCCATGAATCTCTTGTTAATTCAATGTCAAGTTATGGTTACAAGTGTTTTCAAGTGGAATGAGTCATATCATGTTTTAAGTGTTGCAATTCCTATGTCATGTTCTATTGATTTCAAAATAAATCCCAAGTTATGAATTTAGCCATGTAATCATGTTGTTTCCTCATGTTTAAAACATTCCTATGTTCAAATTTATGATTCTCACATGTTTGATGAAATGTCTATACTTTGAGTCTTTGAATCATGATTTCATTCTACAGTTTTAAGCCTTAATATTGTGTTTCTTGATCAATCAGTGTTGGTGGGCTATGAACACCCGATACCTATGTGTTTTACATGATTTTTGATCTTTCAAGTAATAATTCAGTGAAACCATGAGTATTATTATTTACTTAGATATTCATGATCACGATGAGCACTATTAATTATGTAAAATTTTTTAGTTGAGTTTAGTCTATTTCAGTATCAGTGTCAGTTCAATTGGGAGTAGGATTTAGCACAGAGCGAACCCAGGGATGGGGGCTCACCTACTAGTAGAGGGTGTGACCCTTAGTAGAAATCCTTGAGTTACAGAACTACGTAGCCAATATAGGTTTGAGATGCCCACTTTCCAGTTGGGGGTGGACACATCTCATAAGAGTACCTGTTTGTAGAGGATAACTCCTCAGTCCTCTGAGACACCAGTTTAGTGGATCCACACAGCCAGTGTTAGTACTCGTGGAATAGTACTGTCACCCTTCCAACTGGGGTTACAGATTGGTCCCTAATTAGCTCTGATTGGAGCATGTCGGTTATATGATACCTCCCACTATCTCAATATTGTAATCAGTGTATTTCAGTTCAGGTTTGCTTGACCAAGTGTACAAAATTTTAGTTATTTAGTTATACAACTTTCAGATTAAAAATTATCTCAGTAACATGTTTATGCTTGGCCTTGCATTCTTAGATACTACATGTTCATGAATTTATGCTCAGTTACTTCTTTCATATCAGCCAATCCTCATCTCATATACAAGTAGATTCAAAGTACTGACCGCATACTTTTTTTTGCACTATGTTGTCTTATAATATAGGTTTAGAAGCACAATTTCTTGATTGCTCTTCGACAATTTAGCGTTACTTTGCAGCAATAGTGGTGAGTTCTCATCCATCGAGGACATGAATTTTTTATTTATGTTACTTCAGTGCTTTCTTATATTCATCCAGTTAGAGTTAGTTGGGGATCTGTCCCATCAACTTATTATGATCTTTAGAGGATTTTAGACAATCAGTTAGACAAACAGTCAGTCAGTCATTTCAGTGTTATCAGTTGTTGTTAGATAGACGATTGGTTTTTAGTATTCTGTCAGCTATTTCATACATGTTTTGATTTGTATTTCAGTATCCAATTTTACAGTATTTTATCAGCCTACCTTCCGCACATGTGATGTATTACTATTTTGTTCAGTGCTCACAACAAGTACTAACTTATAGGTTAGCTTATGGTCACTTGTAGACGTAAACATCATTATCGCGACTAAGGGGTAGCATCGGGGCATGACAACGTAGGTGTAGACTTCAGGTTGTGGCTGGACAATGTCCTTCATGTCAATTATTGGGATTTTAGATTTCTGGCACTTGCTTTATCTAGATGCGATCCGTAGGTCCACATGCAGTTTATAGGCTGACTTAGTAGGTGCTGAAGGTTAGTTTTTCTACTCTTCTTCGACTCTCGAACATGTATTGATCACGATCAAGTCGAAAAATATCTCAATAATCTATAATCGCTCCCAAAGTATCCAAAAACACCCTTATCATGAACTTAGCAACAAAAACATAGCTTCCTACAAAACATACCCAAGATAGATCATATCTAACAAAAAGGCCTCAAAAACTTATATATTTTCCTTATTTAAAGCGTCGAAAGTGCTATATTTCTTTAGCACATCAATGAATACCAAGGGGTTGGTAGAGACTTGTGAAATTTAAAGTCTTATCTATATTTAGTACACTTGCAATCTCAAGCCAGGGTCGCAAAAGCGATACCCTTGATAGCAACCAACTACTGTGATCACCAGGCATATATCGCGATAGCAACTCACCCTGACAACTATAAGATATGGCAATCTAGAGTCCCAAGTCATGATAGCGACACCCAAATACCTAGGATAGGTAAAAACAGACTATTTTTAAGTAATCTATGCCTATTTCTCACCAATTCTCTTGAGTCTTAAACCCTAAATCGTGAGATAGCTTGAGATTGAAGCCTGTGGGTGATTTGGGGAGCTTAGTTAACAATTATTTTTTGATTCTCCTTTGGATTTAAGGTTATATTCCTCAAAATTCCTGGTTGATTTTCCCATTTCTTATTAAAAATTCCTAAAACTGAAGGCTTGATTTTAGACCCAATTCAACTCGAATTTTACCAATTTTTAAGGGTAATTACTCCTTTAGCATCGGAGAATGTTGGGTTGGTCCTGGAAATTAAACAATTGTAAATAGGACCTACATGGGATTTTGGTATGGTTTTTGGACCTAAAGAATGATGGTACTATATGGGTATCATTGTTCTCACATTTTTGAGTAGATTGTGGTTCTGGTAGCTACGGATCTTGTGAAAGCTTCTCGAATGGGAAAGTCAATGATTTAGTGGATTCTATGAGATTTTTTTGACATCCAGGTAGGATAGGTTTTCCCCTTGATCTTGGGCATATTTATAAGTCCAATCACCAATATTCACACGATTTAAACTTATTTTGAGAGCTATAATGTGCTATTCTAAGTATAATTGAGCTTTAAGTGTGTTCTTTATCTAATGGACATGATTAGTATTTACAGGACTAGATTTTGATGAATTAGACATGATTGGACACATTAATGATATGCAAGGGTAAAGATTACGAACAAAGGCATTGGAACATAGCTCAGTAAGGCAAACTAAAAGTCAAAACTTCTGATTTGTGCGGCCAGTGCATCGCAGAGAGGGACCAAATGACGATTGTCAAAAACCAGTGACGTATCGCGATATCAGCACATCGCGGTGAGGAGCCATTTCATAATTGTCAAGATTCTAGAATAAGTGCGCGATATTACCACTATGCGGTAAAATTCTAGTTGCCATTTTTTTGAAATCTGAAGCTCAACGCTTCGCGGAGGAAGATGCATTCATATTTGTCAAAAAATACTAGTTCTCCATGATATCACCGCATTGCAGTGATTAGCCAAATCGCAATTATCCTAAAATAGTAACCTTCTATGATTGCCCAGATCCGCAAGGAGTATGGACTTTGACAGCATGACGCATTGCGCTGAAGGTCCATATCGGGTTTTTTTTGCCCACCTATAAAAGGAAAATTTTAGAACAATTTGGGGACACTTTGGAAAGCATAGCAACAATGAAAAAACACAAAATTCTCTCTCTTAGGGTTCTTAGAACTTCTTTTGAACTTCTTTGCTTCAAGATTAATTCATGGTATGATTAATTTCTTATTTTCGATACTGAATTCAAACATAAGTGGCTAAACACCCTTGTTCTAGGGTTGAGGCCAAGAACATGATTACTCTTTGACATTCTTTATCATAGTTTCTTTTTGGATTATCATCTGAGTTGTTCTTAATTTCTTGAGCTTATTATTTTGATGAGTGGCCACCATTAGAATAAATTTATATTTTTATGTGAATCCAGGACGAGAATCGTAGGATAGAACAAAGAAATTAAGGAGCAAGGTTCTTATACTCTTATGAAATAAGAGGTTTGAATTAGCATCTAGGATAGGGATATACCTAGAAGCCTTGCTTAGTTCAATTGCAAGAAGATAACTTTATTATTCTAGATAAATTATTGTATCTCTATGGGAGTTATAGTTGCAACATTCAATAGATAGAAAATTTGAGGTTGGGAGACCAAGATTTTAGTTTAAACCTTGTGAATCAACAACTCGATAACCAACTAGAATGCGATAAGAAGATAGAATTGTATGATTGTTAGATGTGCCTCAACCCTGGAATTCTCATCATTACTGTTTACAACCTTTGCTTTCTTTTCTATTGTCACAAATTGATATTTCTTATTTATTTATAATTTTTATTCACAATTTCACAAATCTCTTAATGCTTTACAACATTTAATACCTCGCTGTCTAAAATTAAAAGTTGGGTAAATTTCAAGTTGCTTAGTCCTCGTGGGAACGATATCTAACTTTCTAAGTCACTATATTGCTTGTATGATTACGTACACTTGAGTGAGCATTTGAGCAGCAACACCCCTTTAGAAATTAAGATATATCATAGTATGTTTATGATATTGTGTTAGATTTGGGATGGGTTTTAGGTATTGGTGATCAATTTTGGTAATACTTGGGTTAGTTGGACCTTCTAGGCTATTCAGAAATAATAAGTTGGGTGTTATGACTTAGTTGTTAACGTTGTTAATATAATTTCTATCTTATGGCTAATTAAGGATTATGTAACATCAGAAATTTATTTAGATACCTTAGCCTAGTTCGGGGTTAAACTTACTTTGTAGTGGATTTTGGGGATTTAGAAGTGGGTCCTTGACCCACCTTAGGTCAAGATTCGTGTTAGCTATTGAAAACCTTTTATACGTGTGTCATACATATTGGAATTGCTTATTGAGAAACTTTGACACTTGATGGTGATGATGGGTTAAATAATTATGAGTTGAGGCTTATTGAATTAGCTAGTGATTATGCTAATGATTAAGCTATGGTAATAATTGAGCTTGTGATATGCTAATAATTGAGTCAACGATTATGCCATCACTTTATGATATTAAAAATATATATATTTACCAGTTCAAATTTGAATATTGATCATAATGTTGATGAATACCTATAAGTTCAAGTTCAGATAATGATGAGTATATGATGATATACTACCCGTTCAAGTCCAAAATTGCTAATGATATTGATGTCATTTTCCTGATTCAATCTCAGAATATTATTATGATATTTATAATATGAGTACCGATTTAATTCAAGATATTGAGATAATGGTAATTATGATATTGGTCATGGAGTATAGTTTGGAATATGAAAGTAATGATATGGGTATCAGATTTAAGTTTAGAAGTAGGAAGTATTGTAATGTGATGATATGAATACATTTCGATCGTATCTTGAGGATCGGTAAATGATAGTGGTTTGAGTTATATTATCTTTGAGTGCACCCTCCAAGTTTATAGAGGACCCACTTTTTGTTTAAATAACCACGGATGGAGATTTTGACTAAGCCATCGAGTCCAAAACATCAAACTTGGTATGGTTGCATAGTCTGTTGCATATATGGGATTCCAAATGAATACTAAGGGGTTGGTAGAGACTTGGAAAATCCCAAGTCTCAGCTATATTTGATGCACTTGTAATCGTGATATGCTTGACAGGCACCAAGTGCCGTAATTACGAGGCATATGTCATGATAGCAACTTGCCCTGATAGCTATAAGATGTGGCAATCGTGAGTCTCGGGTTGCGATAGCGATACTTAGATACCTAGGATAGGTATAAATAGACCATTTTCAGGTCATCTTTGCATATTTTGCACCCGTTCTCTTGAGACTTAAGCCTTAAATAGTGAGACCATTTGATATTGAAGCTTGTGGGTGATTTCATGAGCATGGTTAATGATTATTTCTTGATTGTCCTTCAGATTTGAGGTAAGATTCCTCTAAATTCATGAATGATTTTCCCATTTTTATTTACCCTAAAACTTGGGGGCTTGATTTTAGCCCCAATTCAGCTCGAATTTCACCTATTGTTTTTATGTTAATTACTCCTCATTGGAGAATGTTGGGTTGCCCTCAGAAACAGAATTTCCTTAAACGGGAGCCACATGGGATTTTGGTATGATTTTTGGATCGAAAGCACAATGGTGCAATATAGGTAGCATTATTCTCGTATTGATGAGTAGATTGTGGTTTTGATATCTTGGCATCCTGCGGAAGCTCCTCAAAAGGGATAGTCAGCGATTTAGTGGATTTATTGAGGTTTCTTTGGAATTCAGGTAGTCTAGGTTTCCCCCCTTTATAGATTGAGCTATTTCATAGTAGGTTTATTATATTATGTTAGATTTGGGATGGATTTTAGGCATTTGTGATCAATTTGGCAATACTTGGGTTAGTTGGACCTTCTAGACTATTCGAAAATTGTAAATTGGGTTTTATGACTTAGTTTCTTATGTCGTTAGTAAAATTTATATCTTAGGGCTAATTAATGCTTACGTAACATGTAAAAATATAATTAGATACCTTAGACTAGTCCGGGATAGAATTTACTTAGTAGTAGATTTTAGGAATTTAGAAGTGGTCCCTTGACCCACCTTAGGTCAAGATTTGTGTTGCTATTAAAAACCATTTATACGTTTGTCGTATGTCTTGGAATTGCTTATTATGGTAATATTGAGAAACTTTGGCACTTGATGGCGATGATGGGTTTAATAATTGAGAGTTGAGGCTCATTGATTTAGATAGTTATTATGCTAATAATTAAGCTAATAATAATTCCAATGATTTAGCTAGTGATTATGCTATTGCTTATGATGTTGAATATATATATATATATATATATATATATATATTTATATTTACCAGTTCAAGTCTGGATATTGATCCTAATGTTGATGATATACCTACCAGTTCAAGTTTGGATAATGATGATAATGTGATGATATACTACCGGTTCAAGTCGGGGAATTGCTAATGATATAATTGTAGGGAAATTCATTTGACTAAAAGCTTGTACATATAATTGGCTTGCAAAAGCCACTTTCTTTATTCAATTGATTAGAGTATTTTCTTGTTATTTTTTTCTTCAACCCCATTTGATGTATCCAATTTATTTTCAATAAGCTTTCATGAAAATTAGCTAAAAAATTTGAAATTGCAGGAATGGTTTCAACTGGTGAGTTGTTTGTATTCCCTGCATTTTTGTCTTTGATGAAATTGATGTTAGATAATTGTCCAATAGAATAAATAATTACACAGACATGATTTCACAATGAAGAAAATTATTAATAGTGATGAGGTTAAAGTGAAGAGAAGTCGTTGGGATTTCAGTCAAAAAATAGTATGCATGAAAGGAAGGATAAACAGGGGAACAATGAAGGAAAATTTTTTCTTCTGATGGAATTTTTTTTACGGGAGACACTAGAGATGAAAATGAATTCTTTCCAAGAAAAGATGGTGAACCCTTCAGGTTGAGTTTATAGTCCAATTGATGCAATTCGCTATAAATTGCTACGAAGCCGCTCGGTTATTGTATAACATCAAAGTAATGGCAGACATAGTGATTTAATTGGGTCGGAGCAGATTGGATGAGGGTGATGGTTTTTTTCTTCAAAATCAGGTTTCTATTTTTATTTGGGAATTTCCATCTAAATTAGGGGTATATGTGATAAGTTTGATAACGACAAGAGAAAATATGACCACATAGTATGACAGTGAGTAAAGTTAGCTAATTAATGAAAGTAGAGGGGTATTTTTGACCCTTTTCCCTTGTTTCTTATATTATGGATATCATTAGACTATACTATTGTCTTGCTCATTTCTTGTGTTAGATTATTTGGATCCCTTTGGGGGCAATTTCCTCCAGGTTAACCCATTGCAAACTACACTGGGTTACAATTTAGCATACTTATTGATAGGGTTTAGTAGGTGCCATCATGACTCATAAATCGGTTCACCACAAAATCTCTTTAAGGGGGGGCATCTTATTTGCTTCCAGCCAATGGGGTGGTTAATCTGTAAATCATTGTAAGAAAACCAGTTAGAACTTACACAAGAATCAAGTAATCAAATTTTAAAAAAAGGCTATGATTGGGTTTGACTGGTAGACTATTTCTTGCAGCAATACTACTATAGCAGGCTACACCCCGTTATCAAGAAACTACCGTAGCAGGAATATTTCTTCAATAGTGAGGTTGCCATAGCGGGATGAGGACTCTATAATGGCCTTCATTGTCCTTAAAACTCTAGAGGCGCATCAATGACGCCTCTTGATAAAAAATTCCATTTTTGGCATTTCAACCCTAGACCAGTGTTGATAAAGTACTCTAGCACTAGTTATGCAAAAATTCAGATAAGGAAACTCATAGAACCTGCCTATATCATCAAACCAAACAAGGATTAACCATTCACGTTCCTTACTATTTTGAGCCAAATTTTCCATGATTTTGTAATTCTTCCACCGAAAATGCTATAGAAACATTTTAAACATAAGAGAAGCAACCATACTATAGATTTATCCCAAAATTAGTCCCAAGTTTGAATTCAAAAACCAACCCCAAAAATCTTATATATGAATCCAATCACAATTCATGCAAAAGGCGAGTAACGAAGTAAAGAGGCGAAGTATATCAATAATTACCTTATATTCAATGAGAAGAGCAAAGTGATCAGGGAGGGGAGGGGATTTTTGAGTAAAAAAAAGACTAATGGGTGAGAAACCCATTTCTAAACCCTTTTAACTATGTTCTCCCATAATAGTGCCCCCGTCCCGCTATAGTGGCATCCAATCTCTCTAGTTAGGGAAAATATTCATCCTTTTAATTTCTTTTCATTTTGATATATTGATGTGGCCCTAGACACCTTGGTTACTCAGGAGATATTTTGCTTCTAATAGTCTCATGCCATTGATAAAAAGGCTGATTCCTAATTGTGCAAAATAGTTCTAAAGTGTGACTTAATAGTTTAGCTCGCCGGTTGGAAAGAACTTACTGACCCACTTAAACATCATAGTTTGTGTTATCATTTAAGGGGGTAAATATTCAATGAGATTCATTATCTTCTTCCTACCATTGTTATTCAGGGATGAATGATGGGTAAATTAATATCTGTGGTAATGACATGTTCTTCCATTATTAAGTGATGCCTTATTGTGGGTACGTATTACAGAGATATTTAAAAGTACGGTCTCAAAGTAGTCTGGGATAGCACAGCTAAAAATTTAAGAAATTGCAAAGTTTTAGTCAGGCCGACGTCATTTTGCTATAGTAGGAATTTTTTTGCTATAACAATTCCGCTGTAGTGGCCTGCCGGTGGCTATAGCAGGATGATGGGACAAAATCTCAATTGCAGTTTAAATAATTGTCTATCTCCTCTTAAGTTGCGAAAATCAATGTGGATTGCTCTAACAACCTTTCTAGGGTTTTCTCATGGGCTTAGAGCAAGGGAGAAGGAGAAATATTCTCAAATGGGGTAAAACCCATGATTTTCTCACCTGATTCACACAAAAAATCTTTAGCACAAGTCAAAAACTCGCATTCATGTCTCTGTATCAATTGATTGGCATCTAGATAGGTTATATTTAATTAAGTATCTTAGACCTAGGTTAGAAAGCATAGAGATAACATAGATTGATAAGAGATTTCATGCTTAGGCATTTGGGCATTGTGTTGGGATGGATAAAAAGGATGAAAACCCAATTGTTTGGGTGGAAAATTTCTATTAATTTGTGATATCTAAATTCTCAAGAACCTAATGTATTGTTCATAAAAATTATTCCTCCTTGTATGATTAAAAATGGAGTTGTATGGGGAAATTAGGTTAGAACCTAATAAATGACAGAATTGAGGTGGTTAGTGTTGGTGTATTTTGAAGAATTTATTTTAGTAACAAGAGGAATGCAAGTCATGTAAAGTATTAATCCTTAGGCATAAGGTTTGGTGTTCTAGGTATTAACGTATACCGTAGAAATGGTAAGCCCTAACCAAGCCCTAACTTGTATGGATTGTAGGTTATGGTTTAATATCATTGAAGCTCAACTTATTTGACGTGTGCATGATAACTAATCATTCGTATTGCCTGTTATAATGCATGTTCAAGCAGAGTTAATAACTATTTGATATCCTAAGTGTTAATCACTTACAATAAATGTATATAAAATGCTTGTTGATCTTACAAGTATTATTAGAGTCATCATTGAGTTTGTGATTGCTGCAACATCTGTTGATTATTGTGAGATGTATCGGATATTAGAAATCTTCATAGGAATTATTTTTATTACTATTATTATTGTTGTTGTCCGATGTACCAGTATTTGGACATCTATAAGGGCTTGGTGATATAATGTTAGTAGGCACTAGATGTCTGGGATTTTAGTACATAGACAATAGCTCATCCCTATAGGTCATACCTAATGGGTGACCATAAGACCCTTACCATATATGTAGGGCTATTGCCAAGATTGATGGATCCTTGAGTGAACTGAGTTTACCTGTTACTTTATATATGTATGTGCATATATATATATGTATGTGTATATATGTGTGTGTGTATATATATATATATATAAACATACACGCACACACATATATATATGCATATATTTATTATGGGTTCCACGAGTATACCGGGTTTAAGTTTTTGTCTTGTATATTTTGTTCCTTGTATGGACCGGGCTTATGTTATGACTTTCATATTTTGTTTCTTTAATAAAATAAGGATTCATGTTGTTATCCTACCGCACACATAAGTGTACGTGGTTGTGCAAGTAACAAAGTAGCCTTTTTTGCTAGATGTCAAACCCATAGGGACTTGTGTTTAGCAACAACTCACTTCTAGCTCTACTAATAAGATTAAATAAGAGTGGGTGTAAAAAACAAAGTTAAGATCCTAGAATTCTAAAGTAACAAGAAACAACATTGGAATATAAAGTGTCTGGAGTGATAATAAGGATAAATCCAGGGTCAAGGCACTTTGAACAATCTTGGTTGTTGATTCACGGGGTTGATAACATGATTATGGTCTTCTGAGCCTCTAATCTATATCTAAAGTATCCCTACAACAACATCATTGAGTGGGGATGTGAGAACAAATTTAAATGTATATGTATACCATCCCATATTTGAACCAAATGGGGTAAATTAGGTATATTCCTATCCTAACCGCGAATCCTATCTCTAATTTACTTAAAGTATAACAACCCTCTCCATATATTTCATGATCTAATCTATTATTCCTCCTTCCAGGCTTACAATAGTAATTTAGGTTTACTATAGAGGCCGTGAATCAATAGAATAGTAATAACCAGAAAATATGAATAACGAAATATGATAATCAACATTAAACCAACTCAATTGAAAGCTAAGCATTCATGATCGTAGCCTTAACCCTAGAACAAGGGTGTTTATCCACTTATAGTTTTACAACGAATCATAAGATTGGAATTCTTACATAAAAACTAAAAATAAACTAAATTAAGGAAATAAGAACCATAATGGAAGCCTCTTCATGTGTTTTATATCTCTGAAAGTCAACCAAGGTGATTAGGATAGGATCCAAGTGTCGTATTTATAGTATAAAAGGATTTTAGCTGATTTTTACCGTTGGGTGTGGCATGCCCTAATCGCACATGTACTTGGGCGTGACACACTGTTAATGCATATGATCACTAGAATGAACATATTACTTTGTTTGATAGGGCCTGGAATTCCCATATCTTGGATATATAAGGGCGTGGCACACCCCTATCCGCCAAACGCAAGGTTTCGTTAAAGTTTAATTCCTTCCATTTGCCTTCATGTACCATACTTTTTAGATGTATTTATCACTTAATTTAAGTTTATTTTGAATCCCAAAATTTCTCCTAAAACCTTCCATAGTCTCTGAAAACATCAAACACCAAGCATAAATGCACATAACATAATAAAGTTCATCCAAGTACACTAGAACCAAACATAGATCAAACTAGCAACAGTAGTTTTCTCGTCTCACCGTTTTGTGATCATTTTAATTCTTAACTTGTTTTAATTACACCTTCAACACTCCAAACATGTACTTCAACACATAGATACTGAATTACACCATTAATAACTCTTTAAGCACACAAATAACTCCTCAAAACTAGGCTAAACATGCATAGATAATGACACTTAGTAGTATAAATATGCCAAAGATCACCACCCCACACTTAAAGCCTTGTTATTGCTCAAACAACTCTTTACATTAAGAACAATCAAGAAAACTTTAACATTACAGCTACGCATACAATATTTAATCCAGAAACACGAAGACTACCTAAATAGCAAGTTCCATATCAAGCATGTCAAATTACCATTGAAAACTTATGAACACTACTTCAAAACATCCTAACCTCAATAATTGACTCCACAAAGTTTGAAAAATCATGCATATTATTGACCAAAGAGATTATAGAAATCACTTTACAATCATCAAACATGTGCCCACACCACATGAGAATCACCCATATTCACTCAAAAATATGTAATTTATCACAAGAATGGGTGTAAGAATCAAATTTTGCTCACTCACACAAAGAACTAGCATGTCACATAAGATGAAGCATAAGCTTTTCCTTAGTGTAGTACTCTACTAATACCATAATATCAAGGCTCAAGATCAAGTAGGACTTTAAGGCTTGTTGATCTTGGGCATATTTATACGTCCAAGTGCCAATTATGACCCATACATGTACTTATCCTATAAGATAAAATGTGCAAAATGACTTATGTTTTAGTTAAACTGCATTCTCAAGCTAATGTATATGATTAGTGTTACAGGGCTTGAATTTGGTGAAAATTCATGAGATTTGAGCGTAAATTTAAAGCTTATGGATCATATAAAGCATTCAAAGCAACATGCTGAGCAAGAAGAGAGTAGAACAAAGCCTGTAAAGCATGAGATTAAGGACAAAAGAATAAGAGTGCATAGTAAGCTAGAAATATAGAAATTGACATACCTGCAAGCCACGGAACCTAGCTTCCATAATAAGGGAGTGGCACATTGGTGGGGTAAAAGCTAATGGCAATTTCTAGTAAGCTCGCATGATAAGAATATGCCACACTTTCTATCCACTATGATAATAGTGTGGAATGGAGGCTATATAAAAATGAAGGCCATATTACAATCATCCTCCACAAAAGTAGCGTACTGTAACAACCCGAGACTACCCCCTAGTTGTCACATAGTGCTTACGACCTCGAAGGACCACAAGCTAACCCATGAATGATATCTGCTGTGAGCACTGAATAATAATATTATAATTAATGTGGAAAATAGGATAAAATGCCATAAGGTTCAAAATATCTGAAATACTGATAATGAATAATAACATCTAAATCTGAAATACTATCTGAATCTAGTCTGAAAGCCTTTAACTGAAACTGTCTGAAAGTGGAGTTGATGGGAAAATCCCCCAATTAACTCTATCTACTAAAATAATGCTAAGATTAAGTACTAAAATAAAAGCATATCCTCGATAGATGAGGACTCACTGCTAAATTTGCTACTGCTAGCTTAATCTGGCTAAGTACGATCAGGAACCTGAGCATTCAAATCTATGATATAAAACATCATAGCGCAGGAAAGTATGCGTCAGTACGTAGGAATATACTGGTATGCTAGATGAGGTAAGACTAAATGCAAGGGTTCATATGCATGAACAATAACTGACTAAATGAAATGAAAGAGCTGGATTAGCATACATGGAGGATCTGTAACTATAGAACATACTGTGTGTACTGTAACTGAGTATACTGCAACTGTATCTAACAACTGATAACTAAATATACTGATAATCTGAGATCACTAATAATCTGATTTACTAATAATTGAGTGACTATATTTGATAGTCCTGATTCTATAGAACTGAACCGAGTTCTATTATAAAGACTGAGACTGAAACTGAAACTGTAAAAAGTAATAATCTAACCGATGTATCCCAATCTGAACTAATAGGGGTCCAATCTATAATCCCAATTGGAAGGCTATCAGTACCATGCCATGGGTAAAGATAAGCTAAATAGTAACCCTTTACTGGTAGGTTCCCTAAACGAGAATAGAAGTACTCTCTACTGGTAGGTAGAGAACCTCATCAACCTTCAACTGGCAGGTTTGATGTCTCAACTTAAAATGGCTACGTAGTTCTGGAACACAAGGATTGCATCTAAGGATCACACCCTCAGCTAGCAGGTGACCCCCCATCTTTGGGTTCACTCGGTGCTGAATCCTACTCCCAACTAAAAGACACTGAACTGGGTATACTGAACTGTACTGGACTGATACTGAGATTACTGAGTTTTTCTATGTTTTGTAACTAACTGAGTTCTACTGAATTCTATAAGGGACTAAGAGTACTACTGATCGTGACATGACTAATATTATTCTGTAATTGACACTGGCTCTAAGTAACAACTAAATTGTTGGGTATTAGATACCCCCAGGACTATAGAATGAAAAATAAAGAAAAAGAATAATCTTAAATAACATAACAATTTCACTTGGTCAAAATTTATTCATAGAGATACTTCATCAAACACTTGTAATGCATTAACTTGTACATAAATGGGGAATACATGTTAACATGATATAATGGCATTGTTTTATTCTCATAGACAATTTATGAAACACATGGGAAGCATACTTGGTTCATTAAATCATAAACACTTAGGGTTAACATGGATACAATAATCAACTTTCAAATTCATGGATTATAACATGGGGATTACTCAATTCAGCATACATGCTATACAACTTCATGGAATCTACTATTAATCATGGATTGAAACTCAATAAATGTCAAAACATGAACACAATCCAATTTCATATATGTAAATCATAAATCATAATTCTCAAAACTTTAAAAAATGATTCTTTGCCTTCATGGGTGGAAGGGACCCATAGATGAACATCTAACATACCTTAATTCGTGAGATTCTATGAGTTCTTGGAAAGATTCTCGGGATTGACCTTGATTATTGAGAGCTATGGTTTGCTTTCTTGAGAGAGAACTACCTTTTAATTTTGGAGAAAATTGAATAATGAAGGGTTTTACACATTTTTAGGAAAAAGATTGCTTTAACCCTGTGCGCAACTTTAATTTTTCATGAAATTTTCCTGATCTGGAACCCTGGAGAAACGCGCCACTATCTCGCTAAGCCACTAGAAAATGACAACTAAGAAATTACATGGTGGTGCGATGCGGTGGTATCGCGTTGCCACTTTGTTTGCGAACTAGAAGTGCACTGCGACGCTGTGAAATCGCGTTGGTACTCTTAAAATTGATAATTATGAACTGGGTCTATGGCACGATGTGCCAATATCGTGGAGCAATACTGCAAATTGAAAATTGCTATTCTAACACACTCCACGATGTACTACTGGCCTGAATGACAATGTTTAATGACTAAAACTTAAAGTCATCATAACTTCTTACCCGGTTGTTGGATTTATGCAAATTTTATATTGTTAGAAAGATAATTAAATTTCCTACGCAATGGTAGGCTCAAATCTGAAAATTACTGAGTATTTGAAAAATTTTATTCAGGATAACCCATGTATTGAGGGTTAATCTAGGCAAGGAAAATACAGGGTATTACAATATCTCCTCCTTAGAAATATTCATCCTTGAATGTGGCTAGTTAAGCTGAGAGAGTACGGATAAACTGAGTTTATGTACTAAACTAGACATGCAAAACTAAAGCATAATTACGTTACATGTATAATAGACTGAACTTACATCCTAAACATGCATATCTAATGCACGGGATACATGATTGAAAATACTGATTAGATGATTTAACATATTGAACATATATGTTTGATGCATGAGTACATGTCTGAATCGATTAATAAATATGTGACTAAATATGCATGAACAGGAACATAAGGACATGACTAAGTCTGAATCATGACACATAAACAGAACTGATTTCTTGGATACGTGTCATAAAAGGGGAATGGTTATACGGCTGAGATTGGGACTTGACGGTTAACTATGGGGACCCATTACTTTGACTAGATTCGCTACGTGAAGAGAAAATGGAAGGTTTAGATCATGATAGCCAGGGATTATAGTGCATCTCCCCCTTATGAAACTATGTCCCTCGAGAATACTGACATGGCTGAGATACTAAGGAAAAGCATGAGACGATGCACGAGACACCCACGAACTAACTTGTGACTGAATATTTAGGATCTGAAACTGAGGCATAAATATGTAAATGAGAGATCTATAACATACCAGTGACCACATCAGGAGAACTTTCCTGATCTTGTCTGGACTAAAGTACATAAAAACTGTTTAGGCCTTGCCCACTAGTGGAATTGGAAGCGATACCTTATTGATTCAGGCGACCTGACTGAGATAAAGGATGACTATAATGACCCTGAGAACCTAACTAAGGATAATATCTGACTCTATGGCCTAGCTTGACACACTTGAAACAAACATCACTGCTAGCTCTGCACACACCCTTATGATTCTTAGCACACTCTCTGCAAAATAGATTAGTATGACCATTGCTTACACTATCCTAGGTCATTGGTACACTGGGTAAGGATACAGTTAGAACTAAAAATTTTGGACAAAACTGGGAATGGTTACCTCCATCTGACTTAGGCTGATTGAAATTATAGCTATCTATTCTCGCCATCTTATTTTCCCTCTCCTTCTCCTTAAACTTCTACTTCTCAATCTGTTGAGCATGGACCATAATCCTAGATATGTCCATCTCACTGGAAGTCACTCTTATGATATTTGTGACTTTCTGAACTTGATCAAGGAAATCTTGCAGATCCTCTTCAGACTAGATCCTGTAAAGAAAAGAGAATTCATCTGAGTGAAGTCCCAAATTTTGGTTGCAGCAGTATTGGCCACTGGGTTGACCGAAACAACAACTGGTCATTTATTTTGAGCTACGACTGAATTTGCTAGAGTAGTGAATGCAGCTTTGAATTCTACGTGAGAGACATGTTCGTATAGGGGATCTGCCTGAATGGACTGAGGTTCTTTCGTTAGTCCTTTTGGGAGGCATGTTTTGTAAACAAAAGGAAGAAACAAATTAGACTGAGATATTAACTTGAGCTCATGCTCACTCACACGATATGAAAACTAAAAGAAGGGAAACTTTTCCTAAAACATCCGTAGACTCCTATCCATAAGTGTGGCGCACTAACACCCATGGACAACACTCTATGTGATGTGGCTTTTCAGACATCCTAGGAATCTATTGAACCTTAGGCTCTGATACCAAGTTTGTAAAGACCCAGGACTACCCCCTAGTCATCACACAGTGCTTATGACCCTGAAGGACCATAAGCTAACCCTTGAATGATATCTGCTGTGAGCATTGAATAATAATACTATAATTAATGCAGAAAATAGGCTAAAATGCCATAGGGTTCAAAATATCTGAAATATAGATAATGTAATAACATCTGAATTTGAAATACTGTTTGAATCTAGTCTAAAAGCCTCTAACTGAAACTATCTAAAAGTGGAGTTGATGGGACAATCCCCCAACTCCATCTACTAAATTACTGCTAAGCTGAAGTACTAAAATAAAAGCATATCCTTGATAGATGAAGACTCACTGCTAAATCTACTACTCTTGGATGAATTTGGCTAAGCACGGTCAGGAACTTGAGCGTCCTAACCTATGATATGAAACATCATAGCATAGGAAAGTATGCGTCAGTACTTGGGAATGTACTAGTATGCTAGATGAGGTTAGGAAAAATAAAAGGGTTCATATGCATGAATAATAACTGACTAAATGATATGCAAGAACTGGATTAGCATACATGGAGGATCTGTAACTACTGAACATACTGTGCATACTGTAACTGAGTATAAGAAAATTGAATTTAATAACTGATAAATGAATATACTGATAATCTGAGATCACTGATAATCTGAATTATTGATAACTGAGTGACTATATCTGATAGTCCTGATCTATAAAACTGAACTGAGTTCTATTATGAAGACTGAGATTGAAATTAAAATTGTAGGAGGTAATCATCTAACCAACATGCCCCAATCTGAGCTAATAGGGGTCCAATCTTTAACCCCAATTAGAAGGGTATCAGTACCATGCCACGGGTAAAGACAAGCTAAAGAGTAACCCTTTACTGGAAGGTTCCCTAAACGAGAACGGTGGTACCCTCTACTGGCAGGTAGAGTACCTCACCAATCCTCAACTGGTAGGTTTGATTCCTCAACCTACGCTGTCTATGTAGTTCTGGAACTCAAGGATTGCTTCTAAGGATAACACCCTCTGCTGGAAGGTGAGCCCCCATCCTTGGGTTTACTCGGTGTTAAATCCTACTCCCAACTGAAAAACACTGAACAGAGTATACTGAACTGGACTGGACTGATACTAAGATTACTGGGTTTTCCTAAGTTCTGTAACTGACTTAGTTCTATTGAATTCTGTAAGGGACTGAGATACAACTGATTGTGACATAACTGATACTATTCTGTAACTGACACTGGATCTAAGTAATAGCTAAATTATCGGGTATTAAATACCCCCAGGACTCGATAACAAGAAAAGTAAAGAAAAGCATAATCTTGAATAACATAGCAATATTCACTTGGTCATAATTCCATCATAGAGACATTTTATCACACACTTGTAATAAATTAACTTGTACATGAATGGGGAACACATGTTAGCATGCTATAATGACATTATTTCATTCTCATAGCTAATTTATCAAACACATGGGAAGCATACTTGGTTTATTAAATCATAAACACTTAGGGTTAGCATAGATACAACAATCAACTTGCAAATTCATGGATTATAACATGGAGATTACTCAATTCAACATACATGCTATACAACTTCATGGAATCTACTATTAATCATGGATTGAAACTCAATAAATGTCAAAACATGAACACAATCCAATTTCATACATGTAAATCATAAATCATAACTCTTGAAGCTTTAAAAATGGATTCTTTGACTCCATGGGTAGAAGGGACCCATAGGTGAACATCTAACATATCTTAATTCGTAAGATTCTTGGAGTTCTTGGAGATATTTCTGGATTGACCTTTATACTTGAGAGCTTGGGTTTGATTTTTTGAGAGAGAACTACCTTTTGATTTTGGGGAAAAGTAAATAATTAAGGGTTTTACACATTTTTAGGGATTAAATCCCATATCTGGGTGGAATAAAATCTTGGGAAAATGCTGTTTTAACCCTGGGCACAACTTTAATTTTTCATGTAAATTTCCCGATCTAAAACACTGACGTGATGCGCCACTATCATGCCAAGCCACTGGAAAATGACATCTGAGAAATTACACGGTGGCGCGACGTAATGGTATCACGTTGCCACTTTGTTTGAGAACTAGAAGTGCACCGCGACGCGGTGGAATCACATTGGTAGACTAGAAATTGAGAATTATGAATTGGGTCTATGGCACGATATGCCAATATCACGGAGCAACACTAAAAATTGACAATTTCTATTCAAACACACTCCGCGACGTGCTAATGGCCTGAATGATGATGTTTAACAACTGAAACTTAAAATCGCTATAACTTCTTATCTGGTTGTCGGATTTAGGTAAATTTTATATCATTGGAAAGCTAATTGAATTTTCTACACAATGGCAGGCTCAAATCTAAAAATTATTGAGTATTTCAAAAAAATTATTTAGGATAACCCATGTACTGAGGGTTAATCTAGGCTAGGGAAATACGGGGTATTACATTAACCATAGAACCCATCCTTCATGATAAAAGTACGACATGCTGGTGTTCTTAAAATATGGGATGTAGTTTAACTATAAAGAAATACTTTTAATCTTTTGGGAAATCTCTTCCATATGTTAAGGCAAGAAGAAACCATTATGAGGGATTTGTTTAGGGTTATGTCATGACACGAGGCTAGCCCCTAGTCATAATAATGGTGCTTACAATCATAAGTGACCACAAGCAAACCCATGAGCTGTCACTTGATATAAGAACTGAGTATAATAGCAACAAAGCACATATGAGGAGAAACATTTGATAATTCCATAATTTATTTTTGAAAATAATAAAAATGTAACTAAAACTACAAGTCTGAAAACATCTGCAAAAGTACTGAAATCCGATTGATTAAACTGATAACTAACTGACTGTCTGAATGTATGAATTGCCTTTAATTGAATAACTGTGGAGTTAATGGGATAAGACCTCAACTAACTCTGACTGAATAAAATACGAAACTGCTGAAATAATCTAAAATAAAATAATTATGTCCTTAATAAATGAGGACTCACCACAACTGGGGCTGCTGATAAGCTGATCTGTCTAAGTGAGGTCAGGAAACTGAGCATTCAAACCTATGATAAAAGACATCATAGTGCAAAGAAAAGTATACAGACAGTACTTTGAATGTACATGTATATGAGATAAAGTTAGGCTGATATGCAAGGGTTAAATGTGCATGAAATAATGACTAACTGAATAACATGAGGTAACTGAGTATATATGCTTAAAAACTGTAAGATCTTAGTATCCATGACCAAACATATAACATAATTCTGAAATAGTCTATAAACTAAAATACTGAATGACTGATACACTATATGCTATGGTCAAGAAAACCTGAAACTAAATTCTGTACTAAGAACTAAACCGAGACTATGGGAGGTATAATCTAACCGACATGCCCCAATCTGAGCTAATCAGAATCTAACCTATAACCCTAGCTGAAGGGATGTCAAGACCGTGCCATAGGTACTAATGCTGGCTGTGTGGATCCACTAAACTAGTGTCCTGACGGACTAAAGAGTCACCCTAATCTAGAAGGAGTACTCATGAGATATGTGTCAACCCTAAACTTGTAGTAAGACATCTCTACCTACGCTGGCTATGTTGTTCTGTAACTCAGGAATTGCTACTAAGGGTCAAACCCTAACCTGGTAGGAATTCCCCCATTACTGGGTTCACTCGGAGTCACAATAGTAACATATGAAAGCTTTGAAACGATAGAAGAGAATCGTTATCCCAAATTCAGCACTTACGCATTTCATCAAACAAATGAGGGTCATGAATTAAAGCTTGGAAATGGTTTAAAACATGTAATAATAACATAACTTTAATACTACAAATCATGAATCAAGGATTTAACATGAAAATATCATTATTCCAACGTGTAAGGGATAATTCCCTCAAAACAAAAATTACAAGCATAATGTATAACTAAAATTCATAAAACTTTATGGAGATAATTGAACACGAACATGTAATTTCATAATTTAAAACATAAAGATGGATTCTTGGACTCCATGGGTGGAAAGGGCCTATGGATATGTATCTCACTTACCTTAGACCCTTAAACTTTAAAGGGAAACACAATCTTGAAAGCTTTCTTGAATGTTCTTGGATTGGGAAACACAAATTCTTTGTTTACTTGGAAGGAAGGGAATTGAATTTGATGAACTTGGGGAAGGATAGGGTTTGTTATTGAGAGTAATTTAGAGAATTAGGGAAAGTAATGCCTTAATTGAAGTTTAATATCGTGTTTTTATGAATTGGGTCGGTGGGGAAATGATATGATTGCCCTTTAGGGATTAAATTCATAACTGGAAATGCTGTTTAAAGGGGTACCATGATACGGTGATGTGCTCATCGCTATACCCACCGGATGCACCACTATCGCGGGGTGGTTTTGGAATCAAAATCTAAACGTGCCTCAATTCTCGTTCGAAAAATCCAAAACTTCCCCGAGACATGCTCCTTACACACTTGAACATGAATTAACTTAAAAACTTGCGTCTTGGGGTAGGAAAGGATAGTTTAAAAATCCTTAAACGTAAGAGGCCAAAAATAATACTAAGTCCCTAACAGTTAGAGAAATTTTCAAGTTCTAAGTCTCTTATGCAAGCACTATGAGCTGAGCTGAACAAAGAAAAGTATAGGATATTACAATATCTCCCCCTTGAGAACATTCATCCTTGAATAAGACTGATTAAGCTGAACTACTAAGGAAACTAAGATCATATATTGAACATGCACAACTGGAAACATGATTAAATGACTAAGCCTGAAATATGATACATGACTGAGCTTGAAACATGATACATGACTGAACTGATTTTGTGAAAACATGCAATGATATAAGAATGATTATAAGGATGAGATACAAACGAGCGAGTCAACTTATGAGTAAGTATTACCTCCAGCTGGATCTAGTTTCGTAAAGAAAAGATGAGAGTTTTAGGATGTGAAAACTCAAGGTATTACCACATCGCCCCCTTGGGATACTTCATCCCCTGAATAATACTAACTTGGATGAACTATTAAGGAAAGACTAAGATGATGCACTGGACGCTTAAGAATTGAATCATGACCAAATATCTAAATCTAAAACATGATATATGGACTGAACTGGATTCACAATTAACATAGGTGCGAACAAACTATCTCTTGGAATGGCCATATTAACGAAACTTTAGATAGCAAGACTAGATCGGAAGATGGAAAACCATAGGAACTTGTCTGTCTGACTACTAACTGAATTGCTGGCTAAAACAGACTAAATTATACTAAAAGCCTATACTCAATATATATTTCACTTCAAAACTGCACTTCACTTAAGACTACTTAAAAATATTTACATGGACACTGATAACTCTATCTACTACAGTCTGAGCTGAAGTGAATTCTCTACTATGTTCAAGCCTACTCGAATCTACAAAGTACTACACATCACACCATAAGACTAGTTTGAATCATGAATTTAATACACCCTTCGCTATCACAAATTCTCATCTCATGAATAATTCCTATTACCACTTCTGCAACTATATTCAACCATTACTCAACATTTATTAACGCGTAATGCATTCATCTAAATATATATATGGACATGACATTTTAGCCTATTATCATAACCACATATGCACTTCTAAATAAACACCCATAAAAACATCTCCCTTATATCCTCCAAACCTCTATCATTAACAAATTCCATGCATTATCCCAAGAAAACACATAAAATTTCAACTAACTACGACATGTATATATATATATATATATATATATATAACTTGGCTTGAATCATACTTCACACTTATAGCGTTAGCTAAAACAAGCGTATAATAATCTTTTGTCAGAAAGAAATATTTACTCTCTTCCATCTCAACAATTATTCATCATCACTATCTTAACCTATAGAGAGGTCACAGAAAGGTTAGAACATGAGGACCTAAAGCATGAAAGAATAACTTTGATAGATAATTGAGGCCTGAGGAATAAAGCATCAATGGCATGAATTCATTAAAGAGGTCTAAACTGAGGACATACATAGCGTAAATTTGAATTTCATTGATCATTAGGAGTGTAGCATGAGTACTATAACTGAACATACTATAAAGCATGAACACCTAAGTCATGAGCTGCATGACTTGAGTTTGGAGTTGATAAATTCGTGAAACATAATTTGTACTGTTGAGTGAATTGAAACTCCTCATACTAGGAATTGGGAGAGTACATGATTTTCTATAAGGTGTACGATTATGATCTATGATCATAGAGATGACAAGTAAGGCATGAGTAGATATCATGATAACTGATGTACAAATACTGAAATAAGCTGGGTCGAGCGTTATCCTCCCTAGTGTTGTTCTTTAACACACTGGCATCACTACTAGAATTTGAGAGCCTGATTTGGTTACTAATTTTATCATCTCCCCCTTAGCTTTAAGTCATCGTTCTAAGTATGTAGAACCCTTTAATAAACTCTAAACTGAACTGAAATTAATTGAAGTAATTTTTTAGGATACTGTAATTGGGAAATTTTTGTATACCCATCTGACTATGATAGATTACCCACTAGGGTAGACATTGAGAAGGTCTCTACTTGAGTTTTAAGACTTATACAAAATTTCCCAGATATATAGAGATTTACAGTAGAAAGTGAAGCTCTAGGGTCTAATAAAACATACACACAAAGATGAAAGACTCATAACATACCTGTTACTATATTAGGAGAACTTTTCAGATCCTATCAGGACTGGAGTGCATATAACTTGTTCTAGAACTGCCTACTAGTGGCACTGGATATGATATCCTACTTAGTCGGGTGATTGGCTAAAACTGGAGGATGACTGTGAAGATGCTACTGACTAATTTATGGGCATTCTTTGACTCTGTGGCGTAGCTTGCCATATCCAAAACACATATGACTGCCACCTCTACACATACCCTTATGATTTCTACCATATTCTCAGCCAAGAGTATTGGTACAACCATTGTGTAATGCCTCAAAATCTAATTCTCAAGATGCCACAGGGTGCTCCAAACTACAATTAGTCCTGAGCTAACCTTGGCTACCTTTTCTAAATATGAATCTCAAAATAGGGAAACTATAAATGAAAAATCATAATAAATGTAGAAAACTATCTGTATAAGCAACTACTAAAAATCTGAATACTATAACTGAAATCTAAAACTGAATCTAGTAGTCTGACAGACCTCTACTAACTGAATCTAGAGAGTCATTAGGACAGGACCCAACTAACTCAAACTATCTAAAATGAATAATAAAACATCCACTAATAACTGAAATATGAATAGCTAAGTCCCCAAACTATGAGGACTCACCAACTACAGGAATGTAGATGAGATACTCGAAAATTAATCACGCTGCTAAGACTGAGCACCTAAACCTACATTACGAGACAAGGTAGCATATAAATGTATATGTGGATCAGTACTTTGAGGATGTACTAAGTATATGGGGGTGAATGCAATAAGTAAACAATACCATCACAATTTATAAAATTATGCATGCTAAAGGTAAATGACTCACATAGGTTTGAGTAGTCTGAAAATTCAAGATCATAAATCATGAACAATAAAGCATATATTATAAATCTAGTGAAGCATTACCCTTAGTTCTATAATCTATATTCTATTCTTATTCTCAAATCATATAGGCTAAGTGAAATCTGTAAGTCTTTATAGAAATACTTCATCTTAAAGGGTTTCGAAATCTAAAATCTTATGTTGAATGGAAAAAGCTTTATCTGAAGGCTTTAAGGAAATACTTTATCTTTTATCTGAAGGGAGGTTCTTCTAACTGACATAAACCATGTGAGCATTTATGGAGTCCAACGTTCTTGCCCCCTAAGGAGGAATTATTACGTTGGGGAGAGGAGTCATACTCTTGATAGAGAGTATAACCTATCTGAGTGATTACATATCTATCTTCCACATAGAAGCGGGAACAATCAAAATCCTATATTGGAACGTAGTTCTGGGGTATGAAACCATAGTAACTTACCTATCTTGATGCTAAATACTACTCTCATTAAATCTTTATGCTCATTCTGATGAAAATCCACTTTTAAAATAGTCTAATGGTTTTATAATGAAAACCAACTCTATATCTATTAAGATAAATTTGTAATTTAAATTCTGTAAAGTGGATTTCATATCTATTCTGAGACCAAAAGGTCAAATCTTTATCAATAGTATGAAAAGAATCTATTCATAAAGTGCTCGTAGCACAATCAATCTTGAAATAGCAATAATCATCAAGGCTTAATGATCCAAGCATCAAGCTCATGTTAAAACATCTTCAAATTTATGCTTGATAATGTAAACATTTATAATTTATCATAAAATCTGGAAATTTCTGCAATATCCATGAAAATATGAACAAAATCATGTAATTCAACTTCTAAATCAATGGAAATCTCATAATCTTATGAATAGCAATATTGGGTATAAAACCTAACTTCAATTTCATGGGAAATCACATAAAATCAAATAACTTTTGTAATTAAAAATAAGTTTTTGGCACAAGGATAAAAAGGAGTATCCTTGTTCATAACCCTACATACCTTAATTGATGATCTTTGATGAAAATCTTGAATCTTGGATTCCTATTGTTCTTTTAAAGATGAATTCTTGGAGTTATTATATTAGGAATCTTTAATCCTGAATTATCTTGGAGAATTAATGGAAGAATTTGGGTTTCTTAGAGAAGGAGCTTTGATGATCTAGGGTTTTCTTTTGAGAGAAAAGTGATAAATTTGGGCATAAAGTGTATCGAGTATGATAAATTCTTTGTTTAAGACGGATTGGGGATGGGTAATTTACAAAAATAACCCTTTTAAATAATAAATGAACTAAAAAATGCACATTTTTCCAAACTAGGTGGCCACTGCTATGCGCCATCATTGCGGTGCCCCTTTGAAATGCTATTTTGGCCTTCGGCGCGATGCGCCAACATCGCAGAGGGCTACTGGAATGGGACAGTTGAGAAAATTGGTTTATCCACAACGTGGGGCAATTGCGGAACCTCACTGGAATTTGAATATTGTCATTTAAACTATCTACACGATGCGTTAGTGGCCGAAATGACGGTGTTTTACGATTGGAACTTAAAATTGCCATAACTTCTCACTCGGTTATTGGATTTGGGCAAATCTTATACTGTTGGAAAGCTAATTCAATTTTATACACAATGGGAGGTATAAATCTAGAAAATTCTATATGAAAAATTATATTATCTATCTTGGAAGATATTTTTTAACCTTTTAGGGATGAATTTTAGCTAGGAAAAATACTAGGTGTTACATACTGCTCACACTACCTTGGGTCTTTGAGACTGTTGCCCCATCATGAATGTCATTCCTAAACTTTGGTACTGGTGCACTAGCTGAAGATGGAGCTAGGGCTAAGAAGTTCTGACAGAACTGAGAACAATTACCACCCTCTGACCTCGATTGAGAAAAATTAAAGCTACTCGTTCTGGCACTCTTATTCTCTCTCTTTCTCCTTAAGATTCTTCTCCTCAATCTGTTGATCATGGACCACAATCCTAGTTATGTCCATTTCCTTAATCAACATAGCGGTCCTACACTCTTTGACCATACTATCAGCTACACCAAAAACATACTTACTCATTCTAGACCTATTATCAGACACCATATTTGGAGCATACCTAGCCAACTGAGTAAACTTAAACGAATACTCCTTTACACTCATACTACCTTACTTCAGGTTTATAAATTCCAGCACCTTAGCTTCCCTCAACTCTTTTAGGAATAACCTATCTAAGAAAGTTGTGGCAAACTTCTCCCACTCTATAGGCCCTACCTCAACACCTCTATCCTCCATCCTCTACTTATACTAGGTGTGAGCTAAATCTTGAAAAAGGTAGGTTGCCAAATCTGCACTCTCACTCCAAGTGACACCCATGATATCTGTTACCTTCTGAACCCTGTGAAAAAACTTCTGCGAATCCTCCCCAGACTTGGATCCCAAAAATAAAGAGGGATTCATTCGGGTGAAGTCTCAAATTCTAGATACAGCTGTACTAGCCACTAGATTGGCTGCCTTCTAATTGTTTTAAGCAACTAATGAATGAGATATGGTAGTGAAATCATCTTTGAATTCAATATAAGATATGTTCTCATTCAGGGGATCTTCCTAAATAGGCAGAGGTGTGGGCTGATTCCCCTTCCTCCTTCTATTTTTCTTTATAGGAGGCATTTTCTATACACAGAAGAAAGGATGAATTAGAAAGAGATTTTAAATATAGCATCATGCTCTTTCATGAATACTAAAAGAAGGGAAATGTTTCCTAACACATCTTGTTGCCTCTTTTCCATAAGTGTGGCGTACTTCACACCCATGCACAAAACTCTACTCAATGCGGCTTTTAAGTCTCCCTAGGACACTATAAAACCTTGGGCTCTGATACCAAGTTTTGTCACAACTCGAGGCTACCCCCTTATCGTGATAATGGTGTTTATGGTCAAAAGTGACCACAAGCTAACCCATGAGCTGGTATCTGCTGTGAGCACTGGGTATAATAGCAACAAAGTGAATATGCAGAATAACATCTGATAATGCCATAAATTTTTTTAAACTATTTAAAATATAACTAAAACTACAAGTCTGGAAATATCTTCAAAAGTACTGAAAACCCTCTAACTGACTGACTGTGGACTTAATGGGACAAACTCCCAATTAACTTTGACTGATTGAAATATGGAACTATTGAAATAATCTACAATAAAATAATCATGTCTTCGATAGATGAAGACTCACCATAACTGCTGCTGCTGATAAACTTATCTGTCTAAGCACGGTTAGGAACCTGAACATCTAAACCTATGATATAATACATCATAGTACGAAGAGATATATGCAGTCAGTAATCTAAATGTATTGGTATATGAGATGAGGTTAGGCTAATATACAAGGTTTAACTATGCATGAAATAATGACTGACTGTGGGAGGTATCATCTAATTGACATGCCCCAATCTAAGCTAATTGAGGTTCAACCTGTAACCCTAGTGGGAAGGGTGTCAGTACCGTGCCACATGTACTAATGCTGGCTATGTGGATCCACTAAACTAGTATCTCGAAGGACTAAAAATTTACCCTAATCTGGCAGGAGTACTCATGAGTTATGCATCAATCCTAAAATAGCAGGAAGACATCTCAACCTATGCTAGCCACATAGTTCTGTAACTCAGGGATTGCTATTAAGGGTCAAGCCATAACCTAGTAGGAATGACCCTATCCCTGGGTTTGCTCAGTGATGAATCCTACTCCTAACTGAATGGCAATGGCTACTGGACTAAACAGAGCTTAACTGACCCAACAATTGAACATGATACTAACTGAATGACAAGGCTCATGGTTTATTCGAAACCATTATGAAAATACTAAAAACTATGTAAACAGCTAAGTAACAGGTGTTCATAGCCCTCCAGGACTCAATGGAATCACAGTAGTAACATATAAATTCTTTGAAACCATAGAAGGGAATCATTGTTACAAATTCAACACTTAGGAATTTCATCAAACACATAAGAGTCATGAATTAAAGTATGGGAGTGGTTTAAAACATGTAATAATAACATAGGTTCAATACTAAAAACCCTGAATCAAGAATTTAACATGAAAATATCATCATTCCAATGTGTAAGGGCTAATTCCCTAGAAAAACAATTGCAAACATAATGTATAACGAAAATTCATAAAACTTCATGGAGATAATTCAACATGAGCATGTAATTTCATAATTTAAAACATTAAGATGGATTCTTGGACTCCATGGGTGGAAAAGGTCCCTGGATGAACATCTCACATATCTTAGACCTTTAAACTTTAAAGGGAAATACAATATTGCAAGCTTTCTTGAGTGTTCGTAGATTGAGGAACACAAATTCTTGGTTTTATTGGAAGAAACAGGATTGGATTTGATCTTGGAGAAGGAAAGGGTTTGTATTTAAGAGTAATTTGGAGAATTAGGAAAAATAATGCCCTAACTGAAGTTTAATCCCACATTTTTATGAATTGGGTCGGTGGGGAAAAGATGATTTCCCCTTAGGGATTAAATTATTAACTAGACATACTATTTATATGGGCACCATGATGAGATGATGTGTTCATAGTTATACCCACCGTGACACACCACTATCGCAGTGAGATTCTGAAACTGAAATCCAAACGCGCCTCAATTCTCGTTTGAAAAATCCAAAACTTCCCTGAGATATGCTCCTTACAACCTTGAATATAATTTAACTCATAAACTTACATCTCAGGGTTGGGAAGGCTAGTTTAAAAGTCCTTGAAGATAAGAGGCCAGAAATTTGACTAAGTCCCTAACACTTAGAGAAATTTTCAAGTTTTAAGCCTCTTATACAAGCACTATGAGCTGAACTGAACTAAAAAAAGTATGGGGTATTTAAGGTTATTTCACTATTCAACTTTCTTACTTTGAATTTGGTATGAATATTTCTATTTTATGGATGTTGATTATGAACTTGAGTGGCTAAATTCCTTTATTCTGGGGTTGAGGCCAAACACATGATTGTAGTTTGATATTCTTAAAGTTGGTTATACATGGATTTATCATATAGGTTGTTCTTAATCTCTTGCTGTAACTATTTTAATGATTGTCCACCATTTAAATACATGTGTTAATCGTCTTGTGAACCCAAAAGGATGATCATTAGAATAGATCAAAGGGTTTAGGGAACAAGTTCTTATCTTTTAAATACAAAAGGATTTAAATCAACGGCTAGGATAGAAATATACCTAAAATGCCTTATTTAGTTCGATTACAAGATGATAACCTATAACATCTAAAATGGATTATTGCATCACCACTCAATTAGTTATTTCTAATGTCTTTTTAAGTAGAAGATTAGAGGTTTGAAAGACCATAATCATAGTACTAACGCTGTGAATCAAACCTCGAGTAATCAACATAACCAACAATAAGGATAATGAATTACATGATTGCAGAGTGTGCCTTAGCCCTGAAATTTCTTCTCGTATTTATTATATCTTTGGCTATATTATGATTGTCACATTTTATTACTCTCTTACTAGTTTCTAGTTACTAAACATTTATAAGAATCTATGATACTCTACAACACTTGATTATAATATTGTAAGAACTAAAGTTAAGTGAATTGATAAACAAGCAGTGTTTGTAGGTTTGATATTCGATTCTTTAGAGTCACTATATTACTTGTCCAATTACATGCACTTGCATGTATAGTAAGCCACAACAAGATTTTGGTGACATTGTAGGGGACTCAAGTAATTAGTAATTTCCTAAACTTTTGCTTTTGATAATATTATTCAAGGCTTGACAACTTGATATTAGCGGTTGACTTTTGTAGGTGTAATTGACATATCTGACTGGCAAGGGTAAGAAAATTGGCTAAACCATTTTTGGAACCTGAGCAAGTATTTCATTAGTAAAGGAGGGAAGATATACTCCAACCACCAATTCAACAAATACTTTAAGCAGATTTGAAATATATTGTTCCTGATAACGCACCAGGAGTTAGGCCTATTCGCGAAGCTGAAATCCCACTAGCAAACAATGTTACTAGTAGCATCCATAAAAAAACTATGGTTGGTTGGCTTGAACTAAAAAACTATTAAGGAACTCTTGCACAAGAGTGGGTAATTCACTAGTTTATATCATGAGGACCCACAACAACATTTATAGATCTTCCTTGAGATCAGTGATACGTACATTTCCACTAGGGCATCTACCAATTATGTTTAACTGACTCTCTTCTTCTTTTCCCTATTAGGGGAAGCAAAGAGGTGGCTGAAGGTGGATCCACCAAACTCTATCACTTTATAGGATTACGTGGATCATAAATTTCTTATTCAGTTCTTCCCATCTGGAAAGAACACGTGGTTGATAAGTCAAATTGTAAGTTTTATGAAGAAATATGGAGAGAGTCTATACCAAGCTTGGGAAAGATTTATGTCTATACTATATGATTATCCTTACCATTACTAGACCAATGATATGTTGGTGCACACTTTTATTGAGGGTCTCGAACTAACTACTAAGATTCTGCTATATTTAGATGCAGGTGGATAGGTTTTGGAAAAGAATTTTGATGAAATATGCACACTATTGAATCAATTTTTATAGGGGAACCCCAACAAAAATACAGATATAGCAAGAAGTACTCCAAAAAAATCTATAAGAGTGCTAGAAGTTGACTGGTTGATGGCTATAGTAGTGCAAATTACTTTAATATAGAATCAGATGAATTGATAGTTCAACAATTTGAATTTGAGGCACATACTAGTAACAACAAAATACAGTACACCAAACTCAAACTTGGAGTGAGATATGTGGTAGTAGTAACCATGCAATATATCGTTGTGCTGTAAATCTAGAATTTGTTAATTATGTGGGTAATGCACAACATTAGAGAAATAAAATTTTTGGCAATACCTATAATGCTAACTAGCAAAATGACTCCATCTTCTCGTGGGGTGAAAATCAAGGACAAAATACAAATCAGTATCGACGCCCAGGAAATCGAAATCAACAACAATAATCTCAGGGTAATCAAACCAATACTCAATCAAAAAAATATCGAGAAGATGCTAAAATAGAATATTTCCTAGTCAAGTGTAGATGGAAGACGATATAAAGAATCAATAGTTAGCAACTAAGACACTAAAGGTTTAGATAGGTCAGATTGTAGGAGCATAGACTACTAGACCTTAGGGAGGTTTACCGAGTAATATAGATCCTAATCCCAAGCAAGTGTATACAATGTATAGTAGTAGTGGGTTGCAACTAGAGGAGTTAGATTTAAGGAAGTTGACTCACAAAGCTACTACAAAGAATGAAGAAAAGACTGAAAATGACAAAACTGAGAGCACTAAACTTAAGGTGGAAAGTGTAAATCCACCTCTACCATTCATACAAAAGCTAAAAAAGTAGAAAGAGGAAGCTTGTTATCAAAAATTTATTGACTTTCTAAAACAGGTTCACATTAACCATCCTTTTATTGATGTATTGCAGGGTGTTTTAAAATATGCTAAGTACATCAAAGATATTATGGCAAATAAGAATTAGCTGGCCGAATATGCCACTATTGCACTTACTGAGGTGTGCACATTAAGAATTTTGAATAGGTTGCCCACAAATCTTAAAGATCCAAGTAGTTTCATTATCACTATTGGGTAATCTATCTGTTCTAGAGGCATATGTTATCATGGGGTGAGTATTAAACCTCATGCCTACTTTGTTGTTCATGAAGATGGTGCTAGATATCTTGAGACCCATCATAGTGATTTTACAGTTAGTGGACAATTCACTTACTAGAACAAATGGGATAGTTGAAGATATGCTAATTCAAGTGGGTTCTCTCATATTTTTGGTCGACTTTATTATTCTAGATTTTGATGTTGTTTTGAAAGTCCCATTTATTTTGGGATATCCCTTCTTAGCTAAATAATGGTCCTTAATTTATGTGGCTGCAGGAAAGTTGACATTGAGAGCTCATAATAAGTTCGAGGTCCTCGATGTGTATATGGAAATGAAGTTATTAGCAATATATAAGGAATTTTCCACCATCATATTTCTAGCCTAGGAATTTTTGCTCCTCTTTGTTATGTTAAAGGACCCATGGAGAGAGCATTGATGGGATGTGATAATTTTGGTGATGTTGAAGCATATAAAATGGTTGAGCTTCTAAATATTGTAGGTGTCTTTATGCATAAGGGTGAATTTGAGACTTTAAATAGGTCCTACGTATTTCTCCCAAACTTCTATTGAGGACGCCCTTAAATTGGAGCTTAAGGCTCTATACCCCATCTCAAATATACCTTTCTCAGCGATGATGATAGTTTCTCTATAATTCTTTGAATTGTCTTGGCTGATGTGCAGGTAAAGAAGGTATTGACAATGCTTAAAATAAGAAAGAAAGTAATCAGATGGCAAATGTCAGATATCAATGAAAACAATCTTACTTTCTACATGCACAAAATATTTTTAGAAGAGGATCACAAGCCGAGTGTGCAGAATCAGTGAATACTAAACCCAATAATAAATGTGTTTTTTAGAAAGAAAGTAGTCAAGTGGCTCAATACTGAAACCATTTATCCCATCTCAGATAGCAAATAGGGCTATCTTATTCAGTGCATTCCAAAGAAGAAAATGATGACAATTGTGACAAACAATAATAATGACTTGATCCCAATGTAAATTGTGATCGAGTGAATAATCTATATGGACTATAGGAAGCTTAATGAGTCTACCAGGAAGGATCATTATCCTATTCCTTTAATTAACAAAATGCCTGACAGACTTGCTGGAGAGCAATCGTATAGGTTCCTTGAGAGCTATTCTATCTATAATCAAATAGGCATAATGTTGGAACACCAGGAGAAAACAATATTCACCTATCCTTATGGAACCTATGCTTTCAAGAGTATGCCTTTTTGATTACGCAATATACCTTCCACTTTCCAAAGGTGCATAATGGTCATTTTATATAACATAGTGGAGGATTTTGACAAGGTTTTTATGGATGACTTTTCTGTATTTGGTAATTCTTTTGATATGTGTTTACAGAACTTAGACACGTTCTTAGATCAGTGCAAAGAAACTAATCTAGTATTGAACTGGGAGAAATGCCATTTTTTGGTCAAGGAACACATCGTCCTTGGCCATAAAGTGTAACTAAGAGGGCTAGAAGTCAACATAGCAAAGTTTGAGATAATTGAGATGCTTCAACCACTAGTCTCAGTTAAGGGTGTGCATAATTTTCTTAGACATGTAGGGTTTTGCAGAAGATTCATTAAGGATTTCTCAAAGATATCAAGTATAATGTGTAAGATACTGGAGAAAGAGGCAAAATTTAAATTAAGGAATTTAATAAAGGATTGATTGAAGTTCCCATATTGATTTCTTCTGATTAGGGATTACATTTGATCTAATCTGAGACACTAGTGATGTGGAAGTAGGTATAGTGCTAGGGAAACGCATGGAAAAGATTTTTTACTCCATATATTATACTAGTAAAGTCTTGGATCCTGCTCAAATAAATTATACTATAACAAAGAAAGAGATGCTGGCTTTAGTCTATGTATTCAACAAATTCAGAGCTTATCCGAAGGGTACAAAGGTGATAGTGCACATAGATCATATGGACATTTGATATCTATTCAATAAGAAAGATGCAAAGCCCAGGCTAATCAGATTGATCCTACTACTACAAGCATTTGATATTGTGGAATTGGATAGAAAAAGAGTTAAAAATCAAATAGCTAACCACCTATCGAGGTTAGAAGTTCGATCGCTTGATGTTAATGAAGTTAGGATTTGGGAAGAGTTCTCATATGAATTATTGATGACACTGAGCGCAACAGAGCTTCCATGGTATCTGATATAGTGTACTTGCTGGTCAGTGGTGTATATTCTATAGAAGCCACTAGGTAGCAAAAGAAAAAACTATCTCATGAGTTTCTCTCATACATGTGGGATGAGCTTTATTTGTTCAAGTATGGGGATGGTCAAGTAGTGAGAAGATGTGTTTCCAAAAGATGAATCCAAAAAAATACTTGAGAGTTGCCATTCATCACCTTATAGAGGTCACCATGGAGTTGAATAAACAACACACAAGGTATCACATTCAGGTTTCTTTTGGCCCACACTATTCAAAGATCCTTTGCATATGTGAAAGAATATGACCAATGCCAGAGAATGGGCACTATCTCAAGGCACCATAAATGCTCCTAAATAATGTTCTTGAGGAGAGGTTTTCAATATGTGAGGGATAGATTTCATGGAACCATTTCCACCATCACTTGGTAATCTATAATTATTAGTGATGGAGGGACGTACTTTGTGAACCATTGGTTTAAGAACTTGCTGGAAAAAAATAGGGTCAGATATAAGGTAGCAACAACATATCACCCACAGACGAGTGGACAACTGGATGTAACTAATTAGGAGATTAAACATATTCTATAGAAAACAGTTAATGGTAAAGATAAAGACTGGTCAGTAAAATTGGATGATGCATTATAGGCGTATAAGGCAACCTATAAAATGCCTATTGGAAACTTTATTTATTAGTTGGTGTAAGGAAAGGCGTGTCACTTTCCCGTAGAGCTTAAGCACCAGGATAATTGGGCATTGAAGAAATTAAATCTTGTTCTATAGATTTCACGAAAGAAGAAGATGCTACAGTTGTGTGAGCTTGATGCATTTCACTTACATGCTTATGAAAATACATAATTGTATAAAAAAGATTAAAAGATGACATGATAAACATATCCTAGTCGAGTCTTTGAGCGTGACCAAAAGGTTTTGTTATTCAAATCTTGGTTGAAGCTGTTTTTGGGTAAGTTGAGGTCCAAGTAGTTTGGGCAATTTGAAATGGTAAGAATGACTCCTCACGGTGTTGTTGAACTCTAGAAAAAAGAAAAGAGCGCTACATTTTTGGTGAATGGACAGAGGATCAAGCACTACTTGACAGATCATATGGATAGACAGAAAACATCTATCATATTTGCGGATGAGTGAAGTAGAGCTTAGTCATTCCACGACATTAAATAAGTTGCTACATGGGAGGTAACCCATGGATGTAATATAATATCATAGTTTTTTTCTTTAATTTGAAAAAAATGAGAAAAGAAATAAAAATACAAAAATATGTGTCGAGCCACGACTAAAACTAAGGTGCTACGTTGGAGGCAACCCACCGTTTAGTATGTGTTTTGTTGTTTTTGATGAGATTGTAGGAGAGAGGTATGTATTGGCCTAGGAAGAAAGTGAAAGTAAGCAAAATGTGTTGTCGGAAGGTTACCAGGTATGAAAATATCTATTGAGTCAACAAAAAATAAAAACAAGCAAAAGGGGTACCAAAATTACCCTAAGTTGGAAAAATAGTGGGCCTCTATTATATCAGTGTGCCATAGTACCTATCCTTCGTGATAAGTCCATGGTACATCAAGAAGAAAAATTTAAGGAGGTCATTCCAGTGGGCCTCTGTGATTTCAACATGTCACACCACTTATCTTCCGCGATAAGGGCATGGTACAGAGGCTGTTAATATTGGGCCATTTTAATTTAATAGCCGGGTTTAACTTAACATTTACCATTTTAACTTGAAACCCCCCCTTTTGAAATACCTTAAATACATAAATTTCTCTCTCCATTTCATAACCTAGCCATCTACCCGTCTCACATCTCTCAACTTTCAAAACATATCACGCCATAAATCCACACCAAGTTTATTTCTTTTTCCTCCATGACTTCAAGCCAAGGAACTATGGCAATTAGAGCACAAAAAGGGAAAGATGTTGTTGGGACTTTGGAGACATCAAGGAAGAGAGTTCATCCAACAACTCAAGTACCTAGAGCTCTAACTGTCCTACGTGGTCAGACCCGTAGGTATGGGTCTAGGTGGATTGAAAAAGTAGGGAAGAAATTGTATAACAAACATACCGAGTCTAAGTATGCCCCAAATGAGATTATTGACCGAGAGAGTTTGCATAGAGAGTTCCCAATCATGGTTAGGAGTATTGAGGAGCTGCATATGAACTTTATTTTTGAGCAACCTACTGAGTGTAACACACACTTGATTAGGGAATTTTATGCTAACTGGGACCCAAGAGATCCTAATTTAGAAATTAAGATTTGCGAGAAAGTGGTGACATTCAATGCACATGACTTGAATTCCATTTTGGGAATACATGAGGTGGACACATATTAGTTGAGGTATATGAACATCACTCTACCCTCAATCAACATCAGATATATATTATGCGATAATAGATCGACGGCAAGGTGGATTCATCACCAAAAAGGAGGCCATTATATGACATTTCCCTATGCGTAGATGAACAGGGAAGCTAGAATGTAGCTAAAGATCATCTAACACTACCTCATTCCTAGGAAGCAAACGACAAATGTAAGTTCGGACCAGGTTTACTTGATTTATGCATTGATGCAGGAGGGCTTTGTGATAAATGTGGGCATAGTTATTATTTAGTGATAAAGAAGGCTCATTTTCTTTAAGGACGTAGGTATGGTCTTGGTGGGTTGTTGACTTAGTTTTTGAGTGTCCATGATATAGAGACAGAGGCCTTGGACTACATACTAGTGTTAGACACGCATCCGCTAGATATGACCTGGATGCAGGGCATTGATATAGCTTATGGGCTAGTGATGACACTACCAAAGTATCATTCTTGAGATGATGAGATCACAACCCATATGTATGGGCTATAGATATTGTAGTGGCGAGCGAGGGGTAGAGCATCCACTAGAGATGAGGTATGTGCAGTGAAGCTTGACTATTTACTTGGTCACTATTCCAAGACTCACTTGAGGATAGGCCCAGAGTTTGTTGAGCTAGTGGATGATGACATTCAATAAGGAGAGGCAGTAGAGGTATTTAGACAATGAGTTCGAGGATGATAATGATGTAGACTCAAACTTACACAATGAGGCTTCATGCCCAGATGTAGATAATGGTATGGATGAGGCTTAACCAGGGAGTTTTTACATTACCTCATAACTTTGGTTTCTTTTGTATCTTCCAGCATTGGGGTCAATGCTACATTTTAAGTGTAGGGTGATGAAGATTCTCACTTTCTATTATCTATTCTCACTAGATTATTATGGATGTTATATTATTGGATGATATCATTATTTTTGATTTGGTGCTAAGATCGACATTCTAATACCTTCGATCTATAATAGTTAGTAATTATTGTATTTTTTAAATTTATAGTTAGTAGTAGTTCATCATTTTACTATTCCTAGTTTGTTATTTTATTTGATTAGAAGGAGTAAATCATTTTTTTCTTTTAGGATGCATTCCAATAACTAGTCATAGTTAGGTACCTTTATTAATGATGGATGGATGATGGCCATCCTAAGGGGAATTAGTCTTATGGAGTGAATAGGTTAGGAAACCCGATCACTAATCTAATGCGAGGTACTCTTTGTTGGGCCATATGATCACGTGACATGAGAAATATTTTTCTATGAAGAAGAAATTTCAAACTAAATAGGAGTGATATTTGTGAGACATCTAGGCTCAATTATGTGACTCTTTGCTAGTGCTGGATTAATTTTGAATTTGTGTAATTTACGGGTCAAGAGTCAATAGGGATCCTACTTGAATCTAGCATGCATTAGGTGTGAGTGAGTTTTTCTATTTATTTCATATTTATCGTTATGTATAGAACTTGCCTGGGGGTATTTAAGAAGATAAATAAAGAGTGTGGAGTTTAAAAGATAGCATTTCATTGACAACCATGTTTCATACCCTCTTTTACCTCCCTTTGTGCATAATCCTACTTAACCCCATTGAGCCGTTAACTTAATTGCTTTGTTAAATTCATATGTAGCATAATTTCCTTTCTTTGGTTGACCTTAATTTCATAAGATCTTTAGTCAAAAATTATTTGAGTTAATGAGTTGAAATAAAAGTAGGTAAAAGGTAAAAGTGAATCCCTCAAAACAACTATTATTGTTGAGAATTGATGTGTATTGAGGTTGGGGGTTGTTCAATGAAAATAATAAATGTTGCTCAGAAATTGATTAATGTGTTGAATAAAATATTCCCTTCCATAGTTTATATGAATTAGTTTAATGAGATGGGGCAAAATAAAAGATGGGTGTGAAGGCAATTGAGGTGAAAAATTGGTTGTTAATATAATGATCTTAATGTCTTATGATGGATTAAAGTTCTTAGGGAGGTTAGTCACTACTTTAGCCAAGAAGTTCCTACCCATCCCTTAGCCTACATTACAACCTTTAAAGAGCTATTTGATCCTAAGTCTTAATATTCTTATATTAGTGGAGTATTATACTAAGGGAAAGCCTATGGTTCATCCTATGTCATGTATGAATTCTTTGGAAGAGTGAGTAACATTTGTTCTTTGTTCTTTATTCTTTGTTCTTTGTTCTTTGTACCCATTCTTATGATATATTGCATCTCTTATTGTGAAGATGCATGTGGATGGGGGTTAAGGTGATTTGTATGATTTCTTTGGTGAACAATGTCCATGAGTTTGCCAACGTATTAAAGTATATTTTTAATGTTCGGAAGTCTGAAAATAGAATTTCAGTGTTTTAAGCTGTGATATGAGATGGTTGGGATAAGAATTGATAAGTTATGTGTAGCATATATGTGCCCAACAGAAGTATCTTGTTAAGATAGAGATATGCAACTTCGGTGTGTTGAGAATAATTGCATGGACTTGCTCGAGGGCGAACAAAACACTAAGTGTGGTGATATTTGGTGTATCTATATATCTAAGTGTGCCAATTCTGACCCATATGTGTACTTGTTCTAAGAGCTAAACCATACAAAATGTCTTATGTTTTAGTTAAATTAGCATTGTCAAGCTAATGGATATGATTAGTGTTGTAGGGCTTGATTTGGTAACAATACATGTGATTTGAGCATAAAACTGAATCTTATGGATCATGGAAAGCATTAGGAGTAATATGCTGAGCATGAAGCGAGTGGAACAATGCTTGTAAAGCACAGGATTAAGGACAAAAGATAAAGAGGTCAAACTGAGCTGGAAATGAAGAAATTATCATACTAACGTGCCACAAACCATAGCTTCCACAATAAGGGCATGGCACTTTGGTGGGGTAATAGCTGATGGCAATTTCCATTATGCCTGCATAATATGTGTGTGCCACACTCCCTATCCTCCACGATAATGGTGTGGTACGAAGGCTGCATAAAAGTGGAGGTCACATTCCAGTGAGCCTCCGTGATAGTGGCGTGCCATGGACCTTATCCTTCGAGATAAAGGCGTGGCACACTAGTATCTTTAAAATATGGGATGTAGTCCCACTATAAAATAAACACTTGTAATATTACGAGATATCTTTTGCATACATGAAGGAAAGGAGAAACACTTACGAGGGCTTTTTAGGGTAATTTTACTATTCAACTTTCTTACTTTGAATTTGGTATGAATATTTCTATTTTGTAGATGCTAATTATGAACATGAGTGGCTAAATTTTGTTGTTCTGGGGTTGAGGCTGAATGCATAACTGTACTTTGATATTCTTAGAGTTGGTAATACATTGGTTTATTGTATGAGTTTTTCTTAATATCTTGCTCTTACTATTTTAATGATTGGCTACCACTGAAATACATATTTAATCCTCATGTGAACCTGAAAGGATGATCATTAGGATAGATAAAAGGGTTTAAGGAACAAGTACTTATATTTTAAATACCAAAGGATTTGAATCAACGACTAGGATAGGAATATACCTAGAATGACTTGTTTGGTTCGATTATAGTAAGATAACGTATAGAATCTAAAATGGATTATTGCATCACCGGTTAATGATGCATTTATAATGTATTTTTAGGTAGAAAATTAGAGGTTCAAGAGACCATAATCATAGTACTAACCCTGTGAATCGACAACCTGATAACCAACATAACCCATAATAAGGATAACAACTTACATGATTGCAGAGAGTGCCTTAGCCCAGGAAATTCTTCTTGTAGTGATTACATCTTTGCTTACATTGCAGTTTTCATATTTTATTACTCTCTTACTAGTTTTTAGTTACTAAACTTTTATAAGCAATTGTGATACTCTATAACACTTGATTATAATATTATCAAAACTAAAATTAAGAGAATTGCTAATCAAGTAGTCTCTGTGGGTTTAAAATCCGATTCTTTAGAGTCACTATATTACTTGTCCTATCATGTACACTTACGTGTGTGGTAGGCTATAAAAGTTATAATGTAGGCTAAAAGATGGGTAGGAACTATTCTGGCCAGTAATAGCGACTCTCTTCCCTAAGCTTTTTAATACATCACAAATAACAATGAACTCTTCTATAACTAACAAAATTTTCACCACTTTTTATCTTCAAACTTCTCTTTTGTTCCACACCATCTCTTTATGCTAATTCACATATATTCAGTAGGGGGTATTCTCTATCAACACATGATTCACTTTTGATCAATTAGACTTTTTATTACACTACTCCTAACCATAACACATAACTTTCTAACACACTAATACCTATTATTTTTTAGGGCTTGATTGTCACTTTTACCTTCTTTAATTCTGCACTCCTTTACATCTTAATTTCCCACCAAAGCACTTAGGAGCTTTTGTTCAAATTTAGGCCAGTCGAATAAAAAAAAATAGGCTACATATGAGCTATGAAAGAATAAGCTAAAAGCTCAATGAGGCTAACTAAGATCAGGAAGTAAGGGTAGAGAAAGGGGATATAAACATGGATATCAAACAAATTCCTATATTATCTACTAAACCAAACACTCATTATTTTATTTTACATTAACACCAGATAAGTTCTAGACATCCACATTGATGTGTGAGCAGATGCTAACACATTTGAGGCTTTTAACTGAGAATAATTGCAAAGTCTTAAGCAACTTTTGTCATTTTTGATTATTTTCTCTTTGATATTGTAGTAAAAGTCAAGATGCATGAAAATACATGAAAGCTCCATCAAGAAGGATTATTTTTGGTGAAAGATCCAAGAAATTAAGTTCTAAAGATTTTTTCTGACGACTTAGCCTGATAAGATATCAGATCTATGATAAGCTATCAACTATGTCATCACACATAGGCAGAGAACAAGAAAATTAAAGATTTTCTGACGACATATCCTGATAAGCTATCAGATCTCTGATAAGCCATCAAGCATGTCATCACTCAGAAGCAGAAGGCAGAAATTGGAAGCATGGTCTAACGACAAGTCTGATAACTTATCAGACTTTTGATAAGTTGTCACACAGGTTGTCAGATAGATAAAGAGGACCTGACGACATTCTCTGATAACTTATCAGATTTGTGATAAGTTATCAGACATGTCGTCACCTAAAAAAAATTCTAAATTCTTAATTTTGGATTTTTATTAAGTCACGAATATAAATGGCAGCTTTTAGGGTTCATTGAGTGCCCGCATTATCTGGGACATCTTAATACGGCTAAAACTCATTCCAAAAGGCCAGATCACCTCTTTTTGGTTCTCATAACTTAGAATTTAATTTTTAATTCTTTAATTTAGTTGTGGGATATTCTTCTTGAATTTGGGAAGAGAATCAATTTTTGACTACATCCTTTGTAAGTTTAATCACTTTGAATTATGAATTCAATTATTGTTATTTCTTTCTCTTTTATGTGGAACTAAAACCCAGAACTAGGGTTGTGGGATCTATGATTATTCTCCATGGATTTAATAGTTGGCTAGGGTTTGAGTGATTGTGGAGACATCTTGATAATTCCTTTGTTATGATTATTATTTAATTGTTGCAAACAAGAGATCTCGCCTTATGTTGATTTGCTCGAACTGAGGAATAAACTAAAGATAGCGGATTATCAATGAGGGTTTGGGAAGGTTAAGTTCTCATCTAATGATTAATGCTGTGAAAAGATTGATCAACTCGAGATAAAATTAGTATGAATATAATGCTTTCCTAAGTTTGAGAGAATTAGGGAGGTCAACATCTAGGTAGGTTGAGAAACACTTAAATGGACTGTCGAAACTGATAATTTGGTATTTCCCATAAGTTACGAGAATCCAATACTACAACTATTAGTCAATAGAGGATTACTAATCATAGTGATCGCACCCTAGTTTCTCTATATCATTGATTTGAAATATTGCAGTTTAAGATTTGAGTTCTAAGGTGATTTGAAGTGTTAATAACTTTTGTTCAATCAATAAAAACCCCTATTTTGTCGTTTTGTGCCAGTTGTTTGAACCTAACTTGTAGCTTTTATTTTAAACTAGTTTAATCGTCACTCAGATTGTTCCCTGTGGATTCGACCCCGGCTCCAAAGTTGGATAGATATATTGACGATGACTGCCTTTCACTAAATTGACATGTAAGTTGAGCATTATCAAAAATGCCGCCGTTGCTGGGGAACAATTTGGCGTATTGAGTTGGTTTGGATTTTTAGTCTACTTGCTGGAATTCAAACTTGTAAATTTTTGTTTTTAGTTTTGTTTTATTTCTGGTGTTAGGTAGATTTTTATTTTAGTTTACTTATTACTATGGTATCGTGGAATAAACATGAGCTTGGTGGTTGGAAATCTTATCTTGATGATCCATGTACATATTGTGATGGACCTTACTTTTGGAAAGATTGTAGATATGCTCTCCGGAGAGAGATGTGTGCACCATTTCCATTCTATCGGGAGTATGATTGTTCTTTATGAGGTGGTCAAGATGGACATTGGAGTGATTGCCCAAATGCCCCCTCACCCTATTACGCTAACCCAAATTTTAGTTCTTCTTATGAGTTTAATAGGTTTTATGGTCAAGAAAAGAAAGAACGAAGCACTGGAAAGAGTGGCATTAAAGCTATGTTTCAACAAATATTGGATCTCCAGAAAGAAACGTATGATATCGTATGTGATATGTGTTAAGACATGAAGCCAATCATTTATAAGGATATGGATATAGAGGTCAATCATTCAAAGCATTCTTCTATATTATGTTTAGATGATATCTTATCCGTGAAATCATTTAAAATAATGGAAGAGTGTGAAGATGAGGAGCAAGAACCCTATATTGGTGTTGAGCTTGATGTTGAGCAACCCTCAGTGACTTCCCAACTAACCAAACTAACCATGAGAGATGATGCCAAGATTGAGGACATAGTTCTAGAGGAAAAAAAAGAAACAAAGAAAATCTCTAATAAGGACTCTAGCCTAATTTGAAGTAAAGATGTTGAGAAGGTAAATAAAAGTGAATGTGTAGTAGATAGTGTAAATTTTAAAGTAGGATTGATTGGGCCTCATTCAAATTACTTTTCTATATTATGTTTAGATGATATCTTGTCTGTGGAATCACTTAAAATAGTTGAAGAGTGTGAAGATGAGGAACAAGAATCCTATATTCTTGATTTTACATTACACAAGAAATATAAAAACACACCTCACTTTAACGTCAAGTGGTTTACCATGCTCAATCCATTACTCGACTTCTTAATTTTTGTACCAGCCCCTATGAGCAAGTTAAGAAGATGGAACCTAAGTTGGGGGTGAAATTCATATCCTCAAGGTGGAGGAAAAAGCTGAGTTGGGTCGTGCCGCGACACTAAATTAGGCGCTTCTTGGGAGACAACCCAAGGTATTTTGTTATTTGTATTCGTATTATGTGATTGACATTAGATATTTACACCTATGGTGCCACAGGTATATTTTTGACTCTCTTGCTTTGGTTTGACACATTGGGGACATTGCATGATTTTAAGTTGAGGGGGGCTACTTGTGGATGTTGATTTCCTCCTGGGGTTTTTGTTGCTATGCCTGTTTTCCCCTGAGTCTTGCTCCTAGTAGAGCCAACATATTTAGTCATATTATGTTTGTTTTGTGATGCGTTGTGGTTAATTTGGGGAAAAATAAGTATCTAGGAAAGTTCACATATTTTTGTTGATGTTTCTTGGAATGATAAATACCTCTCCAATTGTCTGTCTGGTAACTGTGTGATGTGCATCTATATGTTACTACTATGAATCTTTTTATGGAATTAGTACTAGGGACATGATAATCGCTACTAACAATTGCATGAAATGAATGGGTTGTAGCTTGTGATGTACCTTTGTGCCATGTGTGTGTGAGATGCTACCTAGTTCCTATTGTGTGTTAAAGCCAGAACTTGTCCGGTTAGTCTTGCCTTGGTTGTAGGATAACGGTTAGGAAAGGATCATAGGCCGTTAATATTAGTCCACTTTTAGCCTAAATGACCTTCCATGTGTGAATAATATCCCCTGATCCTGATTTTGAGCCTGAATGCCTATTTTTTTATTATACCTATCACCTTCCTATTTGTATCACAATGAACCTATTTTGGCCCGGGTTCTCCTTGGATATTATGCACTTTGACTTAGGCAAATAGCCTAAGTTGAGGGTGGCTATCATAGGGGTGCATGATGTAAAGTGAGCATGAAAAAGGGTAGTAAAAAAATATATGCAAGGTGGGTATGGTAGAAAAAGAATGAGAAAAGAAAAGTTCTAAAAAATAGAAAATGAATGACTAAATGATCACAACCATCCTGAATTTGCTTAATCAAGAAAGGGAGAAATAAGGTAAAGGTTGATAAGTGAGACCCCAAAAATAGTGTAGTGCCAAGGAGGCTTAGTTACCTTAAATATCCTTGTGTATCATACCAGCCCCAAGCCTACATTACAAGCTGAAGAAAAGTCCTATAGTGATCACTTAACTGTCTGAAAGCTTCGGTAATGAAAATAAGGGAAAGCTTATGGTATTTATCATACATTGACTGGAACTTCTTTCTAAGAGTGAGTGTCTCTTGACTGTCCCCTCATTGACATACTTGATTTCATATATCAGTGAAGAGGGACTTCTTTGTTGTAAGGGCATATTGATTGCATTGCTAGCTGCTTACATATTTGGGTAATGTAATTTGTATATATTTATGTTTATTGTTGCTAATTTGATGTCATATCATGATTCCCTTGTGTCACATTATTGATCTTCATTGATATACACAATTGGGTTTAAAGTGATTGAAAATGGAGAGGGTAATGTGTTTTGAGCTAAATTTGATAATCAACTATCATAGGTATCTTATGTGTCTCTTGTTTAAGCATTGCAATATGGTGTTTTAGTTGCTTGAGGAAAAGTAATTGTTTTAAGTTGAGGGTGTTGATGTGTGAGCAGATGCTAACACATTTGAGGCTTTTAACTGAGAATAATTGCAAAGTCAAAGAAACTTTTGTCTTTTTTGATTGTTTTCTCTTTGATATTGCAGTAAAAGTCAAGATGCATGAAAATATATGAAAACTCCATCAAGAAGGATGATTTTTGGTGAAATATGCAAGAAAGTAAGTTCGGAAGATTTCTTCTAATAACTTGGTCTGATAAGATATCAGATCTGTGATAAGCTATCAGACCATGTCATCACATATAGGCAGAGCATAAGAAAACTGAAGATTTTCTGACGACATATCCTGATAAGCTATCAGATCTCTGATAAGCCGTCAGGCATGTCGTCACTCAGAAGAAGAAGGAAAAAATTGGAAGCAAGGTCAGACGACAAGTCTGACAACTTATCAGACTTGTGATAAGTCATCATACAGGTCGTCAGACAGATGAAGAGGACCTGACGACATTCTCTGATAACTTATCATATTTGTGATAAGTTATCAAACATGTCGTCAACTAAAAGAAAATTTTGAATTCTTAATTTCAGATTTTTCTTAAGTCACAGATATAAATAGCAGCTATTAGGATTCATTGAGTGCCTGCATCATCTTGGACATCTTGAAACGGCTGGAACTCATTCCAAAAGTTCAGTTCACCTCTTTTTGGCTCTCTTAACTTAGAATTTAATTTTCAATTCTTTGATTTAGTTGTGGGATATTCTTCTTGAATTTGGGAAGAGAATTAATTTCTGACTACATCTTTTGTAAGTTTAATCACTTTGAATTATGAATTCAGTTATTGTTATTGCTTTCTCTTTCATGTGGAACTAAAACCCACATCTAGGGTTATGAGATCTATGATTATTCCTCCATGGATTTAATAGTTGGCTAGGGTTTGAGTGATTGTGGAGATATCTTGATAATTCCTTTGTTATGATTGTTATTTATTGGTTGCAAACAATAGATCCCACCTTATATTGATTTACTCGAACTGAGAAACAAACTAAAGGTAGCGAATTATCAATGAGGATTTGGGAAGGTTAAGTTCTCATCTAATGATTAATGCTGTAACAAGATTGATCAACTTGAGATAAAATCAGTATGAATAGAATGCTTTCCTAAGTTCGAGAGAATTAGGGAGGTCAACATCTAGGTAGGTTGAGAAACACTTAGATAGACTGTCGAAACTGATAATTTGGTGTTTCCCATAAGTCACGAGAATCCAAACTACAACTATTATTCAATTGAGGATTACTAATCATAGTGATAGCAACCCTAGTTTCTCTATATCATTGATCTGAAATATTGCAGTTTAAGATTTGAGTTCTAAAGCGAATTGAAGTGTTAATAACTTTTGTTCAATCATTAAAGACCCCCAATTTGTCTTTTTGTTCCAGTTGTTTGAATCTAACTTGTATCTTTAGTTTCAAACTAATTTAATCGCCACTCACATTGTTCCCTGTGGATTCGACCCCGACTCCAAAGTTGGGTAAATAAATTGACGACGACCTCCTTGCACTAAATTAACGTGTAAGTTGAGCGTTATCACACATGCAATAAGGAATATACAAACACATAACTCACACATGTCACATTCTCAAATCATTTAAGATTTATATAGACTCTCGACCAAGCAATAACAAGAATTCAAAACTAAGACAACATTTTACAAGAGACATAAAAATGAGACTAGGTGTCTCAAAATAGTCATTCAACTCAGTATAAATACTTTCAAAATCAAAACCAACTTGCCTCATGTGATAATACATAGTACTAGCAATAATATCTCATTTATTCCTAATCAAAAATTTAAAATTACTCCTAAAAATAGAAAATGGATACTAGGTTCAAAGGGTGCCCCTCAGAAAGGAACTGAAAAGAAAATCAATGTGTGGGCGAATTGTTCCCCGACAAGACTAACACAAAAATTATTGAAAATAAACATATAAAATATTTTTTTTCAAATTAGTAAAAAACTAGATAATAACTACGGATGGAAATCCTATAACAACACTTCAACCTAAACTATCGAAAGATTTCCCACCCCACACTTAAAATCAAACTTTGTGCCCAAAGTATAACTTAAAAGTAAAGATAGAAATACTTCCTAAGGCATCTAGGCCTAGCTAGAAGCATCCTAATCATTAAAAAGGTTTGGTGGACCTCACACCCAGTGTTTACCATGCTCCTTAGCTAAGGTCTCCGATACTCAGACTTTTCTTCAATTAGTGACTTAATCAAAAACAAAAACAATGTTAATACTAAAGGAAAACAAGAAATTTAAATACCTACCTTAACTTGGGTTTCCTCCAAAGCAATTCTTGATTTATTGTCAAGACAAAACTCACATCCCTACTTAAAACCATATTCTTTCATCCTTGTCTTCCTACTCAAAGCCTACTTCTTACTCTTTTCCAACCTCACGAGTGCTTACACACAAGATCTGTAGCTTTTTCCATACTTTCCTTTTTAGAATCCACTTCACATTTCTCAACTTCATGCATAATTGGTGCTTTTGGCTACTCTATGCTAGATTCGAAGAGGTTATAAATGCTCGCATGCTGCCACCCCTCATATATCCACTTCTATCACCATGATCATGCATAAATCATTATAGTGTGATAGTGTATTAAGTTCTTTGTATACCTTGAATACCACCTCTTTGTCATTCAATCTCATTATTAGAGTAGCATCTTTTACATCCATAAATGTTTCTCCAGTTGCCAAGAATGGATGACCTATATGATTGGTACCTTGTCATCTACATCATAATAGAGAAAATAAAATCATTAGGAATAATGAACTTACTAACCTTAATGAGAACATCTTCGATGATTCCCTAAAGCACCATACTTTTCCTATCCGCCATTTAGAACACCACTAAACATAGCCTCAACTTTCCCAATCAAATAGTATTAAACATAAATAGGGGCATCAAATTTATGATTTCCCCAAGTCACTGCTCCCATGCACCACATGCCTTTCATAATTTTTTATGGATAGGGTGAAACTCCAGGGTCCTTGATCTTTTTGCATCTTGCTCATCACCACTGAACTGCACTTCTCAATAAGTACTACTGTATTAATGTTGCCCAGCTTTGTCTTATTTTTCAGTACATCATTCAAGTACTTTGCATACTTAGGCATTCCCTGCAAATCATCTAACAAAGAAAGGTTAATATGAAGTTCTCTAAACATATCAAATAACTTCATAGAGATAGCATCTTCCTTGGCCTTTCTAATCTTTTGAGGAAATGGTGGTGGTGGTCTCTCCTATATATGCTAAACCTATTTTGCTTTTGGTTAATTAGACTAAGCTCCTTTGGCTTGCACTTGCTTCTCCTTTTCCTGCTATGGGACTAACTCTTTTTGTACCTTCTAATTTTTTTTAGAGGTCTTCCATTCAAGTCTTTACCACTCCTCAAGGTGAGTGCCATCACTTGCTTTGGATTCTCTATATCTTTAGGCAAACCTTCTTTAGTTTTTGTGTTTTGTGCTTGTGTGTTCTGTGCTTGAGCCAACTGCCTTAACTGGGACTTTAAATTATTCTAATAAAGTTATTGATTTTTATCTCCGCATCCATTTGTCCTTCAATAGACAAGATCTTCTTCAAAGTCTCTTCAATATTATTGGCCTGAGTATTATTCATGACTTTTTTGTTGCTACTAGAACTGTTGAGTTTGAGCCTAATTATTGCCCCAAGAGTAATCGAGTTAACCCTACTAATTGTGGCTGCAAGAGTTACCATATTTTAAATTTTCCTTCTGTGCATTACCTACAAATTCAATCAACTCTGGATTTGCTCTATGTGAGTTTACAGTGTAACCATTAATTCCACAAATCTCATACAAGGACTTGGCTTACTTAACTATATTTACTTGGGCCCGAGGTTGATTCACACTCAACTTGGTAAATTGTGTCATTATTTGATTTTGGAAGGATGCCAATTGCGCGACCAAAGCTGTGACACTATCAACCTCAATCATACCCATAAACATTTTCACAAACTTTTATACATATCACCCTACCATTATGGATTCCTTTGTGAAATTTGGTTCAGAAGGGTATATCCATCATCATAATTTTTCTTCAAAGCTTGACCACCTATATCTGAATCAAGAAAAAGCTTTATGGTATGGTCAAGAGCTTCTACAAAAGTATGAGCTAATACCTTATTGATCTGTTGGTGAAGCGGACAATCTCTGAGATAAAACTTAAATCTATCTCATACACGATATAGGTTCTCATCTAGCTTCTATTTGAAACACATGTTCTCACTCATTAACCTTCTCCAAGTTGTCCTAAGTAGTGATGGAGTTTTAAGGTTGTGCCTTCAACCATTTCTTTGCTTTCACTAATAGTAAGAAGGGGAAGAGAATGAGCTCACATAATCTATTGTGACTTCAGTGGGAATAAAAGTATCACTGATTTCCAAGAAGTTTTGTAGATTAACTTGTGTATCCTCATGTGACAGTCTTGTGAATTGCCCAGTATATGCAATAATTGCACGATATTTTTCTTGAGCTAAATCTACCTTCAAGTTTAGGTCTACGGATGACGGAGGTAACATTGTTCCACGTATGATTTCCAGTTTGTGTACTATCTTATGGGTTGGTTTTCCTCTACTATAACTCAAGGAATAGCTTCATCCCCTTGAACTTGTGAGATGCGATAGAGAAGTAAAACTTCCCTCTTTAACTAATGTAGGCATTACTCAGGTTTAGGATATGGGTCAACCAAATCCCTTTTCCTTGCTAGCTTACTTTATATTTAGACCTCCGCCTACATGTTTAGAAGATAAGACAAAGTTATTAGAACTTATAAGAAAATACCAAACCTAAAAATAAAAATTTTTCTAATTTTTTAGTCCCCGAAAACAGTGCCAAAAACATGTTGTGATCCTACCGCACACACAAGTTTAAATGGTCATGCAAGTAATAACATAGCTCTTTTGAGTTGGATTTTAAACCCACATGGACTTGTGTTTAGCAACAAATCACTTCTAGATCTACTAGTAAGATTAAATAAGTGCGAGTGTAATTAATAAAGTTAAGATTTGAGAATTCTAAAGTAACAAGAACCAATATGGGCATATAAAGTGGTTTGGAACAATAATTAGGAGAAATCCATGGTCAAGGTACTTTGAACAATCCTACTAAGCTACACAACCTCATTGGTGAAGTTAATTATCTTGGTTTTTGATTCACGAGGTTGGTAACAAGATTATGGTCTTCTGAGACTCTAATAGTCTATCTAAATTATCCCTAAAACTACATCATTGAGTGGGGATGTGAGTACTAATTTAAACATATTTGTATGTCATCTTGTATTTAAACCAAATGGAGAGAACTAGGTTTATTCGTATCCTAACCATGAATCCTATCTTTAATTAATAAGAAGTATAAGAACCCTCTCCATATATTCCATGATCTAATCTATTGTTCCTCCTTCCGGGCTCACAATAGAAATATAAATTTTTTCTAGAGGTCGCAAATCAATAAAAAAGTAACAACAAGAATATATTAACAACCAAAATTTATAATCAAAATTAAACCAAATCAATTGAAATCTTAGTATTCATGTTCATAACCTCAACCCTAGAACCAGGGTATTTAGCCACACATAGTTTTACAACGAATCACAAGATTGGAATTCATACGTAAAAAATAAAAGTAAACTAAAGTAAAGAAATAAGAACCTAATTGAAGCCTCCTTGTGTATTTTATCTCTTCAAAAGTCGTACAAGGTGATTAGGATAGGATCCAAGTGACCCACTTATAGGATAGAAAGATTTTGACCAATTCTTACCCTTAGGTGTGGCACGCCCTAACTGCGAATGTACTTAGGCATGACACACCCTTAATATGCAAGATTACTAGAATCAACATTATAATTTGTGTCCTAAGGCATGGCACACACTTATTTTGGTGCTCTGAGGGTGTGGCACACCCTTGTCCTCCAAACGCTAAGTTTCTTTATTGTTTAATTCCTTTTATTTTTCTTTATGTCCCATACTTTTTAGATGCCTTTTCTACTAAATTTAAGTTTTTTTTGAATCTAAGAATTACTCCTAATACCCTTAATTTCTCCAAAAATATCAAACACCAAGCATAAGTGCACACAACACAATAGAGTTCATCCAAGTACACTAGAATCAAGTATAACTCAAGCTAGCAACACTAGTTTTCTCGTCTCAGCTCTATGTGATCATTTTGATTCTTAACTTTTTTAACTACAAATTAAATACTTAAAATATGTATTTCAGTACATAGATATTCAATTACACCATTAACAACTCATAAAGCTTACAAAAAAGTCCTCACAATAAGGATAAACGTTTATATATAATTACACTTAAGATTAAAATATGCCTATGATCAATTCTTGATGATTAATTTTTTGTTATCAGAATGGATTCTAGAGTTTTGTGGCTTAAATGATAAATTATTAGGATCCTCTTTAAATGTGTATTTATTGATTGTTATGATTATGTCATGGTTGATTAGCTTGGAGTCTTGTTGTGAGTCATGATTGACTTGAGTTGTTGCCCAATTTAGTGGTAATTGACTGAACTTTTGGGTATTTTGAATAAGGTTAAGTGACAAAATTTGGAAGTAAAAATTCATGGGTGGTGATCATGTTTAGTACACTAAAACCAAGTATAACTCAAGCTAGCAACACTAGTTTTCTCGTCTCAACTCTTTGTGATCATTTTTAATCTTGACTTAACTATAACTTAAAGACTTAAAATATGTATTTCAGTGTATAGATACTCAATTAAACCATTAACAACTCATAAAGCATACAAATAATTCCTTATAACAAGGCTAAAAGTTCATACATAACTACACTTAAGAGTATAAATACGCCTATGATCAATTCTCGATGATTAATTTTTTGTTATTGGAACGGATCCTAGAGTTGTGTGGCTTAAATTATAAATTATTGGGATTCTATTTAAATGTGTATTTATTGATTGTTATGATTATTTCATGATTGATTATCTTGGAGTCTTGTTGCGAGTCATGATTGACTTGAGTTGTTACCCAATTTAGTGGTAATTGACTGAAATCTTAGGCATTATGAATAAGGTTAAGTGACATAATTTGGAAGTAAAACTTTATGGGAGGTACTCATGGTTAGTACAATGGAGATTGGAAAGGCAAGGTGTTGCTGTCTTGCTATTTTACTTTTGCATAGCCTTAAATAAATCTCAAATTGCTTGGATGTTAATGGATAATCGGACTAGTGACACAAGGTTAAGTGTTATGTAGGGGTCTTAAATGATGATTAGTTAAGATAAGAAACCTTTGGGTTTAGTATCATTAAATTCATATATAATTATGGAATAAAGTATAACTGGACGACGTACAAAAAGATGGTGATTAGGGTTGAATATCATAAGAGAAGGTTGCTTACAATTAGAGGGATGGTAAAAGTTAAGGTTGGAAAGGGAATAAGGGTCGAGAGATATTTGGTTAATTAAATAATATAGTTACATGTTTCTTTTTAGATGTTTATGTGATTTTATGTTATTTAATGTGGATCAACTGATGATGCTTAAGAATACGTGTTATTTGCACTGATACTATTCTTGATATACCTTGTTCTGAGGTATATTATGGTTACACAATTAGTAGATGATGCTTGTCGCAACAAAGATCTCCAACAGTTTCTGTCATTGTTCCTATGGTGGAAGCTAGGTCATGAGTACAATTTGTGTCTTTTTATAGTAGCTCTTGTGTATATTTGGACTAGTTCTATGGAAAAAAGATTTCAATTGCGTTTAAAGATTTGTAAAGTGGATATAATAAATAGGGCATTTTATTGTTTCTTATTGACTTTTGCATATTTCTTTTAAATGGATAGTAAGAGTTCACCTATCTAAGTGGATTAGAGTAGGTGACCGCATGACCCAAATAGGTTGGGTCATGAAACAAGCACAATATAGAGAAGTACTTATTTAGACATACTCATTGATACTAAAATAAGTTTTGATAGAGGAATGAGACTATCCATGGAACATAGTAGATTTGAAAAATCAAGTTAAAAAGTTACAGAGCAATAAGAAAGTAAAATTTAAAAACATAATGAAGGAAGGAAATAAGATAGAAGATTACTTAGCTAATATAGTAATAGATAAAAGTAACTGGATCTTTAAAAACTTACAGGATCTTGAAGCAACAGGAAGACAATTAGTAAACAGTGATAAATTAAAATGCCTTTACAGGCAATTATCACCAAGCAAAGGGTGAAGGAATGGGAAGGCTAAAGCTTAGTTTTTTCACAAGCATAATTACAAAAGCCACGAAGGGAATAAAATTAGTGAAAGAGCTATATAGCCTACACTGTACCAGCCAATGAAAAGGACTCAAACAAAATAAAAGTGTCACTTGGTTAGATAAGAACTGAGGAACCCATGATTTAGTTTAATCGCTGCAAGGTGTCTGTGGATCAGAGCTTCCTATTATCTCCATTCTAGCTACACCTACAGAAACATAGGATTAGTTATATGTGTAAGTAAAGTGAAAGAGGATACAAGTTTTATCTTACCCAAAGAAAATAGTAGTCCTAGTTAACGAAAGTCCTTAGCAAAGAATAGAAAGATAATGAATGCACCATTTACTAAATAACACATCTGAAATAAGGAAATAACACATAAGGTCAAAAATATTTCAAGTTAAAGAAAAGGGAGAAGGTTAAAATATTACTTCTGAAAGCTGACGCAACAAGCACCAATAAAAGAGAAAGGACGAGTGTTGATAAGACAAAAGAGAAGGAGAATGAATTAGGAGTTCCAAAATGTAAACATTTGTTAAGTGTGCTACAATGGGAACAGAAGAGTGCAAACATGAATGAGTAAGTAAACACTAGAGCCAAGGGTATTCGTAATAATTGGGAGGGCCGGGTTTTGGGCTATTTTATTTAGGCAAACTTTCATAAATAGCTAAATTAAAGCATAAAATAGGCAGTAGTAGCCACATATTACAAAATTAAAATCTATAGTCGTTGTATCAACTATATTCAATCGATTGTATTTATATTTTCAGTAACTAATTATATGCACCAAAAATATATTCTTTGTATTGTTAGCTGAGCAGGCGCTGTATCACTATATTTATGTGTATAAGAAAATACAAACCTCTCTTTCTCTTTTTTTTTTTTGGATTTTGTATTTTCATTCTTATTTTTCTTCTTTTTATTTTATATTTTCACCCCTCTCTCTCTCTCAAATGTATCAAACTTATCATGTGTATTTGCAAGGTTTAATTTGTATAAATTAATTAATTTGTATTTTATAGAAAAAATACAATTACAAATATATTATGAATCAGATTTAAAATACAAATACAAATATAAAATATATCATGAATCGGTTGTATTCTGTAGAAAAAAATCTAGTTGTATATATTAGATAAAAATACAAATATAATTTGATTAAAAATATAAATACCCTTTCAGGTCCTCTGATTACATGGCCCCGACCTCTTGATTATTATTCTCTGTACCTAGAAACTAAATACATAGGGGTCGTTTGGTACAAATACAAGTTATGCAGGGATTAGTAATGCAAAAATTAGTACTACAAAAATTGGTCATGCAGGAATTCTAGTATTGTGATTATTTTTTATCAAGTGTTTGATTCATTGTATTAAAACCTAGATATACCATATTTTGTTTTTGAGTTGATATCCTTACAAAAAATTTCTTTACAATTATACTCTTACATTTTAATGTGATTTTTTATTCCATTTTACTAGTTAAGATGGTTACCCTTTGAGCAATCTTAGAAAAAATGAAATACGAAAGTAATTCTCACTCTGCTTGGTGATCATTTAATTTATCTAGTTCTTAAATCGGCCCTATTTGATCTAGAAAAATATAAAACTAATAATTGTACTATTAAACTATGTAGGACGAACGTAGACTCTATTTGATAATCTAGTTTCAAATTTTGTAAGGAAAATAATAAAATATAAAATGTATTTCCAGATATTAGTACTTTTTGTATGAAAATATGGTTTATATTGTTGTATTTACATTTCCCTCCTTAATATATGCATGATTTAATTGTATCTTTTGTAGCCTTCCCACAAGACATTCATGATGAAGAAGTAACTGGCGAAGAAGTAGGGATAGGCATAGAAGCAAGCAACGGTTTTAAGGTGGAAGACTTATGTTATGTTTGATGTATTTTATAGAAAAACTTGTTGAATGATATAATATTTTGTTATTGCATTGAGTAATTTGTTTGTTATTTACACTTGTGAGGCCAAAAATATGCTTTGTAAAGTTAAGATTGAGGAGTAATTAAGTCATTTAAGGGTAGTATCCATGTATTGTTAAACCAAGGATTGGTTATTCCTTTATTTCCATGGTATAACATATTGTTAAACCAAGGATTAGTTATCCGTTTGTTTCCTTGATATAACATAATACACCCTATGGTGTATGAGTGTCACGATTCGATTTATGAGTCATGAGGGCACCGACCAATTTCCATTAGTAGGTAAAGCAATACCATAACCCAGAGCTAATGCAATGGATTAATTAGGTAAGAAAGACCCAACATAGGCTAAATTAAAGGACATCAATTGTATACACAAGGGTTCTAGATTGAATAATTAGTCATACAAGATACAAATCTCAAAACCTAGTAGAGCTAGTACAAGAGCAAATAATAGTATCAATTCAATTCCAAATCTTGAATAGTTAATACATATGTTTTGAATGCTAAAGACTAAATACAAGAGGTGGAAGGAAATCGGGTGGCTCAAACTCCAAGAGCTCACCCTATCTCTGGAAATTAATCACTGCACGAACAACTATCAACAACGATAGCTAATACTTGAATCTGTATAAAAAATATATAGAAGTGTAGTATAAGTATCAAAATAATAGGTACTCAGCAGGCAGCAAAATCATGATATAAGAACGATAAAGTGCAAGATAATCATACTAAGTCAAAGTATAAAATTGAACCTGAATCTTTTCCATCATTACTATATATAATTAGTAAGTAATTCAGAATAACAGTATAACATAAGGCATCAACACATTCCAATATCAAATTACATAACAAGTATGAAATATTAGAATCAAAACATGTCACATGGCATCAACGCATGCCCATATCACTGTACATAACAAACATTAAATATAAAAATAATAATATAACATGATACAACAATACATTCCCACACCATCGTGCATAAGAGATAAGTAATTTGGAATCACAAGGAAACACAAGTGCAAGCACAAGAAAACACCAGTAAAAACTTGGCATCCTTACACCCACTAGTGCATAAAGTAAAGAGCCTATCACGACATCCCATACCACAAAAGAGAACATCCAATAGATTATAAAGTAAAGAACTCATTATGACGTCCCATACCACCTGAGAGCACATCCAAGAAATCATAAAAGAATAAAATCATCATATATATATATATATATATATATATATACAACCTTCTCATTATCCATAGCTTTTCACAATTTCCATCAAATGGCCATTTGCCAACATTCATAATCATCACCAATAATCATGATCGAATAACATATACCATTATACTCATAACCAAAACCATACCACCATATAGGCACCTATCTCATTAATACTTTTACTTTACTCATAATTAGCTAGCTGCTTATTACTAAACCAATTACTCACTGGACATCATATAACCTCTAATTCTTATCCATCCCCTATTCATCACATAGTCACTATTCATGGATAAATGACAAACCATTATTTACTAACTAGCCAATATGTAATGCCCCGAAAGTACCCCCTGGACGTCACACAGTACTCAGAACTATGAATAGCCCCAAGCTAACCCATGATATCTTTACAACTCAAAAATCACACACTAAGGATGGTAAACATAAGAAGAAAGCAAAAGATAAACAATATCATAGTGTAAAGTTAATCTTCAACTTAGAAATATTTACACAAACTTCTAGAACTTAAGCTTAGACGTAGTCTGACAAGCCTCTACTAGACTAGAGAGCCACTAGGACAGACCTCAGCTGACCCATACATAAACAGAAATCAATGTCTAAAATACTCCCATCAAAGAACACACAAATCTAAAAGACTGGGTCCTTGGACTATAAGGACTCACCAAACATTGGGATGCAGGTAATGATGTCGAAGTCACTTGTGCTATTGGAAATGGGCACCAGAACCTAGAATATAAGACAATATAGCACATATATGTATATGTGGATCAGTACTTCTATACTGTAATGAGTATGTGGGGGTGAATACATGAGTAAAATAATATTGAATATATATAATCTTTCAAACTGTGCATGCTAAACGTAAATAACACACCTTGAACTTGTGTAAAACTTAAGACTAGAAATCATAAACTTAGAGTATGAATCATATGAATAAACTTAGTAAGCCATAACACTTAGTTTCTTAAAATATTTTCTTTTAGTCTTTCTTATGGGAGATTCTTTTAACCGGCATAAATTACGTGAGCTACCATGAAGTTCAACGTCTTACCGACGTTGGGGAGAGCTGTCCTATCATTCCCAATAGGATAGAACCTTATCTTAGTGATCACTATACTTTTCTTCATCCATATTGGGAAAATGCTTAACCTATGTTGGCTCATAGTTTTTGGGAATTTAGGATACGCTCGTCCGCATTCCCTTCTTGTTGCTAAATACTACTCCCAAAGTTTATATAAATCCTCATACTTAGGAAATCCACCTTAAACTAGCACATGGGTTTATATACTAAAACCTCGTTATGATTCTCTTTGCTTAAATCATAATTAGAAGGAATAATTTGGGGATTTCAAGTCTTGTTATTAGATCAAAAGATCAAACTTTCTTGTAAACTTAGTGTTTATACTTAAGCCTTAAATCTTATGCTTTCTTTCTCAAAGCTTGTAATTTAATATCATGCTCAAAACTTACATAAATATCTTTCATCAATTCATCAAACTTCAATCCAAGATAATGGAATCATGTCATAGTAGTAGTAATGTAAATCAAAACATGAATAAAAAGGATATTTCACGTACAAATCTATCTTTTTTGAATCACATGATAATATTATAAACTCCATAATATGAAAGTTGGGCATGAACCCTAATTGTAATTTATGTAAATGCAACTTTAAAATATGTTTTAGGAACAAGGAAGAAATAATATCCTTGTTCATAAACCCCACATACCTTAAAGTTCTTGGCTTTTGAAGAAAATTTGACCTTTGAGACTTGGGAGATGATCTTGAGAAGAAACACTAATCTTGTTCTTGAGAATGGAATGGGAGATTTTGTGTTGTTTATTTGATGGTAAAGAGAGGTAAGGTAATGCCCCTTGCGGTTAAATATCATAGGTTGAGAGTTATAAAGGATAAAAGACTTAAATGCCCCTTAACTGAACTTATAAAAATCTACTTTCCAATTCTTACGAGTTTATCATACGACTTGTATGGAAAGGTACGAATAGGCATCATAAATCGTAAGATGGATAGAATCAAAGAGGGTATACACTAATCAACTTATGAGCTTCTACATGACTCGTATCCTCATCATACGACCCTTAGTCCCCCACTCGTATCTTGGAAAGTATCTCTAGGAGTCTACACTAATGAACTTATGACCCCTCTTTATACGACTCGTACCCCATTTGATGACTCCTACGGTCAAGTGGTTCCTACAGTAGATTGTCCACCATGCTACATTACTTTGGATATGATTTCAACATACCACTCATATATTATGTATACGACTGAAGGAATAAGTTGTATGATGGACAAAATACTTTTTGAGATGGGGTATTACAATATCTCCCCCTAGGAAATATTTGTCCTCGAATGTGGCATCATTTAGGTCTAGGAAAAGGATCAATCTCATCAACAACCAACTTATAAATAAGCTTACATCTATCTTAATGATCTAATCACACACCACATATTATACTACTCAAGAATACTTAAAAAGACTTAAAGAGAGAGAGTTTTGGCTTATTTTATTTACCTTTGGTAGGAACTAAGTTGGAAGAAAAGAAAAGAGGATACTTGGCCATCATGTCAGTTTCAGCTTCCCAAGTAGCCCTTTCAACTAATTGGTTTCTCCAGAGAACTTTCACTGATGCTACTTACTTATTCCTTATCCTTCGAACTTTCCTATAAAGTATCTTTACAGGAATCTCCTTGCATGACAAATTATATTTGACCCCCATAATTTCTAGGGGAACTACTAAGGATAGACTTCCAATACACTTCTTGAGCATTAAAGCATGGAACACTGGATGAACCATAACTAACTCTAGTGGAAGATTAAATTCACAAGCCACCTCTCCAATACACTTCATTATCTCATATGGACCAATAAATTATAGACTCAACTTCCTTTTTTTCCAAATATCATTGTCCTTTTAATAAGCGACACCTTCAAGAATACCTAATTGCCCACTTCAAACTGAAGCTCTCTTCTTCTTACATCAGTATACGACTTTTGGCGACTCTGAGCAGTCTTCAACCTTTCACGAATCAAATTAAATTTTTCCATGGCTTTAAGAACAAAATCTGGCCCAATCAAAGCCACTTCATCAACCTCAAACCATCCTATAGGTGATCTACATCTACTCCCATATAACACTTCAAATAGAGCCATTTAAACGCTAGAATGATAGCTATTATTATAAGTGAGCTCAATCAATAGTAAGTGGTCATCCTAACTTCCTTTGAAGTCTAAAACACACACCCTCAATACATCTTCTAGTGTCTGAATTGTATGTTCAGTCTGACCATCGGTTTGTGGATGAAAAGTTATACTAAGCTTAACCTTTGTACTAAGGCCCTTCTGAAAAGATTGCTAAAATTGTGAAATAAACTACGTGCCTCTGTCAGAAATAATGGACAAGGGTATTCCATAAAGCCTTAATAACTTGTGGATATACATTCAAGAATAATCTTAATCCTCTGCCGTATCTAAAGTCTTAACATGCATTGTGAATTAGTTATTTGATTTATTATGACACAAATCAAATCATGTTGACATTTCAAAAGAGGTAACCCTGTGATGAAATCCATATTCACTACTTCCTACATTCAAGTAGGGATACTAATCTCTTGTAAAGTACTACCCGATATTTGGTGTTAAAATTTAACTGCTGACAATTGGGACACTTCGCTACAAACTTAGCTATGTCCCTCTTAATACCATTCCACTAATAAATTTCTCGTAGGTCGTGGTACACTTAGTAGCACCTAGATGAATGGAATGTCTCACACCATGAGCCTCGGTTAGTATCCTTTCTCTCAACCTATCTACATTCAAAACACTATATCTACCTTGATAGAGAAGCATACCATCTCCCCTTTTGCAGAAAACTTCAGCTTTTTGTTGCTGGACTGTTTCCAATGTTTGACTAAGTGTGGGATAATTTCTCTATTCTCCATCACTTCCACTACCAAAGATAATTCTGAACCATTCTATACAACTACTTCACCATCACTAGTATCGATCAAACAAACTCCCAAACGGGCTAATCTATGCACCTCTTTGACCAATTCTCGCCTTTCCTCTTTCACATGAGCCACACTACCTGTGGACAAATTACTCAGTGCATCAGCACCAATTGTCATTGCCTAAATTGTAGAGCACACTCATGTTGTAAATCTTTTAGCAACTCCAACAACCTTCTTTGATGAAGATTCAACTCCCACCAAGTAAATACGTACTGAAGACTCTTATGATCAGTGTAAACATCAACATGCACACCATATAGGTAGTGCCTCCAAATTTTAAAGAAAAAACCATAACAGCTAACTCCAAATCATAAGTTGGGTAATTCTTTTCTTGATTCTTGAGTTGCATGGAAGCATAGGCTATCACTTACCTATTCTACATTAATACACAACCTAGCCTAACTCTAGAAGTATCACACTATACCACAAATCCATCTAACCCTTTTAGCAAAGATAACACAGGAGTCAAAGTAAATATATCCTTCAACTCCTGGAAAATTTTCTCATACTAATCTTACCACATAAACTTCACTCTCTTTTGGGTCAGCTTAGTTAATGTCACGTCTATAGAGGAGAACCCTTCAACAAATCTTTTGCAGTACATAGCCAAACCCAAAAAGTTCCTTATATCGGAGGGAGTGATAGGTTTAGGCTAGTGCTTTACTGCTTTAGTATTTTAAGGATCTACATGAATACTAGCCCCTGAAATAACATGCCCCAAGGAGGTAACAGATTCCAACCAAAACTCATATTTACCAAACTTTGCATACAACTGACAGTTTTTAAGGGCCTGCAACACTACTCTCAAATGGTCTGTATACTCTTCTTTACTTCTGGAATACACCAGTAAGTCATCAATAAAAATGATGATAAACATATCCAAGTACTATTAGAAGACCTTGTTCATCAAATCCATAAAGGCTATAGGAATATTTTTTAGTCCAAATGACATAACCATAAACTTAAAATGTCCATACCTCATTCGAAAAGCTATTATTGGAATGTCCTACACCCATAATTTCAACTGATGATACCTCGATCTAAGGTCAATCTTGGAGAACCACCTGGCACCCTGAAGCTGGTCGAACAGATCATCGATTCAAGGAATGGGATAATTGTTCTTGATGATAAACTTGTTTAACTGTCTATAGTCAATATGTATTCTGAGAATACCATCTGTCTTGCACACGAAGAGGAATTGAGATTCCTATAGAGATACACTAGGTATGATGAAACATTTATCTAAGAGGTCCTTAAGTTGTTCTTTTAACTCTTTGATCTTGGATGAAGCCATACGATAAAGAGTGATGCAGATTGGATGAGTATCAGGAAGATGATCAATACCAAATTCTATATTTCTATCTAGAGGTACCCCTGGAAGATATTTGGAAAAAACCTTTGGAAACTCATTTACTACTCGAACTGACTAAACTATTGGTACTTGAGACTTAGTATCTTCAACCCAAACTAAATAATAGATATAACCTTTGGACGTTAAATTTTCGGCAATAAGATAAGAGATAAAACAACCTTTGGGGAATACAGATCTGCCCTCCTACTCAAAAATTGCTTTATTAGGAAACTAAAACTTTATCATGCGGGTGCGACAATCTATTAATGCATAGCATGAATGGAGCTAATACATGCCTAGAATAATATCAAAATCTACCATCTCTAACTCTATTAGGTCCTCTAGTGTAATCTTATGGAGGATATTAATAGGATACTCCCGATAACTCGTCTGGAAATAACTGACTTACCCACTGGTGTAGAAACAAATAATGGCTTAGAAAGATTTTCAGGACCTACCCCAAAATTTACAACAACTAAGGGTGTTACATAAGCAAATTTAATCTTGGGTCCAACAACATATAAACATCAAGATGAAAGGCACAAATCATACCAGTGAAAAAATCTGGTGAACTTTCCTGCTCCTGATGAGATGGTCATGCATAAAACCAATTCTGGTGCTGACCACTACCGATGCTGGAAGATGCACCTTAGGGAGGAGTTCGACAGCCTGAATGAGGGGATGAGTTAGTAGCTTGAGTCTGAGGATGAATATATCTGCTTCTATGCTTAGCATATGGACAATTCTTAATTATGTGGCCCATATTACCACAACCATAACAACCGCCTTAGACCATCAAACACCCATCAGGATGGGTCCTGCCATACTTAGCACATGTTGGGTAATTTTGCCTCCTAACTATACTGTTCTAAGACCTAGAATTCAAAGTCCTGCCCTACTGATCCTGCCTCATTCTGGGTGTAGGGGAACTAGCTAAAGATGGCGTAGGCATTGATGAATAACCCTAAAATTGTGATCGGCTTCCCACTTTTGACCTTTACTGACCATACTCAAACTGTTCAATCCTAGCTCTCTTATTTCTCCTCTCTTTCCTTCAACTTCTCTATTTTAACCTGTTAAGCATGAGTCATTAACCGAGCAATATCCATATCCCCAATTAGTATGGTAGAACTACACTCCTTGACCACTAGTTAGATACCCAAGTAACAAACTTGCTCATACGAGCTCTAGAATCAGCTAACAACTAGGGAGCATACTTAGACAACTGAGTGAACTTAAGGCAATACTCCTTCACTATCATAGAACCCTACATTAGGTTCATAAACTCCTCCACCCTAGCCTCCATCAACTTACACGAAAAGAACCTATTTAGAAAAGCTTTTTGAAATACCTACCAACTTATAGAACTGTATTCTCACCCCTACCATCTTTCCATATAGTGATCCAACAATAAGCAATATCCTTCAACCTATAAGATACCAACTCCATACTCTCTTCTTTAGTAAAAAGAATAATCAGAGTTATCATTCTCACTTTATCAATAAAGAAATATAGATCCTCATCCACCTTTGACCCTTGGAACTCCAACGGATTCATCCTCATAAGGTCCTAAATCTGGGCCGTAGCTAAATTATCATTCTCTTGATGTGTGATCACTGCCAGCTAATTCCCTTAAACATTCACGATCACATCTTGGGCCAATGCTTGAAATCAACCTAAAACATAGTATGAGATACATTCTCATTTAAGGGGAGGGCATGCAGGGGTAATTGAACACCATCTCTTAGTGCGTCGGCTCGACGAGGAGGCATATTCTATTATGTAAAAGCACGAGTTAAGAAAGATAGAGACAACTGTAAGCACGATAGATCATGAAAGAACTAATGATTCCTAATTCATTCTGTAGCTTCTTGCTCATAAATTTGGCACCCTACACACTCATGATGAACACTCTACATAATGTGTCTTATCTGACTCCCTAAGACTTTTTGAACCTTAGGCTATGATACCAAGTTTGTTATGCCTCAAAAGTACCCCCTGGATGCACACAGTTCTCAGGACTACGAATAGCCCAAGCTAACCCATGATATCTTTACAGCTTAGAAATCACATAATAAGGATGGAAACAAAAGATAAACAATCTCATAACTTAAAGTGAATCTTTAACTTAGAAATCTTTACACAAACTTCATGAACTTAGCTAAGACATAGTCTGACAAGCCTCTACTATAGGCTAGAGATCTACTGGGACAAACCTCAACTCACTTATACATAAACTAAAATCAATATCTAAAATACTTCCATCACAGAAAACATAAATCTAAAAGACTGGGTCTTTAGACTATGAGGACTCACCAAGTGTTGGGATGAGGTAATGATGCCGAAGTCACTCATGTTAAAGGAAACGGGCACCAGAACCAACATTATAAGACAATGTAGCACACAGACATATATGTAGATCAGTACTTTTGGAATGTACTGAGCATGTGGGGTGAATGCATAAGTAAAATAATATTGAATATATATATATATCTGCTTTCAAACTATGCAGGATAAATGTAAATGACTCACCTTGGACTTGAGTAAAACTTAAGACTACAAATCATAAACTTAGAGTATGAAACATAAGAATAAAATTAGAAAACTATAATGCTTAGTTTCTTAAAATCTTTGCTTTTAATTTTGCTTATGGGATATTCTTCTAACTGACATAAACCATGTGAGCTACTATAAAGTTCAAATTCTTATCCACGTTGGGAAGATATGTCCTACCCTTTCCATTATAGTAGAACCTTATTTTAGTAATCACTATACTTTACTTCATCCATTTTAAGAAAACGCGTAACCTATGTTGACTCATAGTTTTTGAGAATTTAGGTCTCGGTGCTAAATACTACTTCCAAAGTTTATATATATGCTCATACTTAGGAAATCCACCTTAAAATAGTATAAGAGTTTATATACTGAAACCAGCTATGCTTCTCTTTACTTAAATCATAATTAGAAGGAACAATTTGTGGATTTCAAGTCTTGTATATAGATCAAAGGATCAAAATTTTATTGTAAACTTAGTGCGTATACTTAAGCCTTAAATCTTATGCTTTCTTTCTCAAAGCTTGTAATTTAATATCATGTTCAAAACTACAAAGAAATCTTTCATCAATTCATCAAACGTCAAGCCAAGATACTGGAATCATGTCCTAGTAGTAGTAATGTAAATCAAAACATGAATAAAAAAAGATATTTCTTGTACAAATCTATATTTGAATCATATGATAATATTATAAACTCAAGAATATAAAAGTTGGGTATGAACCTTAATTGCAATTTATGTAAATTCAATTTTAAAACAAGTTTTGGGCACTAGGATGAAAGAATATCCTTGTTCTTAAACCCCACATGCCTTAAAGTTCTTGGATTGGTGAAGCAAACTTGGCCTTTGAGACTTGGGAGATGATCTTGATAAGAAACCCTAATTTTTTTCTTAAGAATGGAATGAGAGATTTTGTGATATTTAATCGATGGAAAAGAGTGGATAAGTAATTCCCCTTGGGGTTAAATGTCGTGGGATTGGAGTTATATGGGGTAAACGATTAAAAATCCCCTTAACTTAACTTCTCAGAATTTATTTGCCAGTTCTTATGAGAGTATCTTACAACTTGTATGGAAAGGTACGACTAGGCATCATAAATCATAAAATGGACTGAATCAAAGAGGGTATACACTGATCAACTTACGAGCTCCACCTATGACTCATATCTTTATCATATGACCCTTAGCCCCCAACTCGTATCTTAGAAAATATCTCAAGTAGTCTATACTGATGAACTTATGACCTACCTTTATACGACTCATAACTTATTTGACAACTCTAGGGTCAAGTCGTACCTACAATAAATTGTCCACTATGCCACATTGCTTTCGATATGATTTCAACATACCACTTCAATATTGTGTATACGACTCAAGGGATGAGTCCTATGATGGAAAGAAAACTTTTAGAGATGAGGTATTACACAAGTTCAAGCATCTAGTCAAAATTCACCACTAGACCATATTCTCTAATAACCAATATCCACTTCTATCCGACATAATCCCACTAGTCACCATCTAACAAAAAACCACTAAACACTATTTATACACTTATTTATCTCTTAACTTACATCTCTTATTAACAAGTATCATAAATCCACAAATCTTTATTAAATATTTAATCAACATCATAACCTTAATCATTAATAGCAACTAATTAACACTATCGCTAAACCCATTATCACTAACCACCATACTAAATAATCATCTCTATTAGTAGCCATCAATCCCACAAGTTCTCTTTATCACTAAGGTTCCTAAATCCACTAGTCACTATTATCCACTTAAGTAATATCCATCACTAAGACTCAATCCACCTGAAATCAACAACTATCCCACTTCATATACCTTAACTCATTAGAAGACTATATTTGGTATCTCTTATATCAACATTAAACCCAACTACAAAAACACAAATAAATATATAATTCCCATACATAGGGCTAGTCAGATTCAACCGGTAGGTGTACACATAGACGCATCAATAATTAAATCCTCCAAACTTGTTGGACATCATCATATCATAATCATATTCTTCAAACTCAAACTGGTATCAATATTTGTAATGCCCCATAATATTCCTAGCTCAGTTCAGCTCTTAGTTGCATGCTTAAAGGGTGCTTAAGGTGTCATAAGGCTGAAAATTTCACGAAGTGTTGAGGACTTAGTCAATTTCAAGATGCCTAAACTTTATGGATTTTTAGTTTGGCATACACAACCCCGAAATATTGGGTTTTAAGTTGATTCATGGTTAGGGAGGTTAAAAGTATGTCTCGAGTAAGATTCAGGATTTTTGAATGAGGTTTGGCATGTGTTTGGATAGCCAAAATAGTGAAGCAATGCAATAAGTCCATGATGCATCCCTCTCTCCCATGGTAAGGTGCTCCGCAATACACGGCTTTCTCCCTTGGAGTAAGCTATATGGCACGTTTCTCTCTCCCATGGAGAGAGAGGCATGACATATGGATCTTTCCTACTCAGTGATATGGTTTGAGTGACCAAGGGGCATTTGAGTTATGTCCCTCATCATATTTTGTTCTTAACATGATTAGGAACTTCCAAAAGGGAATTACTTGCCTCTTTCACCCCAAATTTCTCTCAATAAGCCCTCCTCATTCCCCAAGAACAAACTGAAGATTTTTATCCAAGAAATCAATGGCTCAAGTTTCTAAGTTCGAGAAATCCTCAAGAAACTAGCTATTAAGGTATATGGGGTGTTAATCCATGTGTCCCTTTCACCCATGGAGTGCAAAAACCTTTAATTGAAAGTATGAGTTTTTCTTTATTATGAAGATGCATATGCTCAAGATGAGTTTAAACTCATGATTTTCCTTAGTAGATTGACTCAATTCATGTCCTAGTATGATTCCATGGAAAGTTAGGTTATACCATGCTTCAAGTTTTGATTTCCCATGTTGTATTCTATTAAATTTCATGTCATAATATCGCATTTTGAATTTAGTCATGACATCATGTTGTTTTCTCATCTTTTAAGGCATTCCCATGTTGAAGTTCTTGATTCTCAAATGTTGCATAAAATTTTTATGTTTTGGGTCTTTGAAACCATAATCCCATACTAAATTTTAAGCTTTAATATTGTATTTTATGATCGTTCAATACTGGCGAGTTATAAACACCCGAAACCTGTGTGTTTTACATGATTTCAAATTTTCAAGTAACGATTCAGTTAAACCATGAATATTATTATTATTATTTTACTCAGTTGATATGATCATGATAAGCACTATTAGAAATAATGTTCAGGTACACTTAGTTCAGTTCAGTACCAGTGTCACTTTAGTTGGGAGTAGGATTTAGCACCAACCGAACCCAGGGATGGGGGCTTACCTGCCAGTAGAGGGTTTGACCTTTAGTAGCAGTCCCTAAGTTCCAGAACAACATAGCCAGTGTAGGTTTAAGATGGCTTCCTACCAGTTGAGGGTTGATGCATATCTTATAAGAGCACCTGCCAGTAAAGGGTGTCTCCTTAGTCCTTCTGGATATCAGCCTTATGGATCAACATCATCAGCCATTGTTAGTACCCATGGTACGGTACTGGCACCCTTCTAATTGGGTTTAAAGTTTGGACCTTGATTAGCTCAGATTGGGGCATGTCAATTACCTAATACCCCCCCACAGTTTTAGTTAGTATCTCAGCATATTTCAGCACAGGTTTGCTCAATCAAGTGCACAGTTTGTCAGTTATACAGATTTTAATCTTCAGATCATAGATTATCTCAGTAATATATATATACTCAGTCTTGCATTCTCAGATATTATATATTCATGTATTCAGGCTCATTTATCTCATGCATATCAGCCAGTACTCATCTTATATACCACTACATTTAAAGTATTGATAGCATACTTTTCTGTATGCTATGTTATCTTATAACACAGGTTCAGATGCTTAGTTTCTCGATTGTTCTTACACAACTCAGCGTTACCCAGCAACACTAGTTGTGAGTCCTCATACATCGAGGACATGATATGTTTTCTCAGTTATTTTAGTATTTCCTTATGTTCAATCAGGAGAAATTAGTTAGGGGTTTTTTCCTATCAACTCCTAATGATGTTTAGAGGCTTTCAAATAGTCAGACAATTTTTCAGTAAATAGTTTTTTAGTTTTTTAGCATTATTAGTTGTTGCAGATATTTTAGGGTTGTCGCTTACATATATTCAGTATTCATATTTTCAGTATTTTATCAGTTTATCTTCTGCATATGCTATTATTCAGTATTCAGATTTTCAGTATTTTATCAATTTATCTTCCGCATATGCTATTTTAGTGTCATTTATTCAGTGCTCACAGTCGATACCAGCTCATAGATTACTTATAACCGTAAGACCATTTTCGTGACTGGGGGTAGCCTTGGGTCGTGAAAAAATCACAATCATATCCTCCGAACTCGAACCAGGTATCAATATCACAATCATATCCTATGGACTCAAAATGGAAATCAATATCATAATTATATCCTTCAAAATCGAACTGGATATTAATATCATAATCCGATTCTTTGGACTCAAATATAGTATCAAAATCATAATCATAGTATCCTCTGGCCTTGTCGGACATCAATATATCATCATAATATCATCCAACCACACCAGGTATCATCATATCCTCTATCATTTTTGGGTATCATTATCACATCGATATATTCTCCGTCCTTGCCGAGCATCATTATCACATCAATATATCAATAATTTAGAACATGCCCCACAAGGGCTAGAGTAAATGACATGTCCCATGAGGGCTAAAGTAAAGTGAAAGCCCCACGAGGGCTAATTAAAGTAAATAAGAAGCAAGGAGAAGCATACGTTTATATCTCAACATTCATCGTTAAGGACAATTTATCCATAATATGTAGCATGAATATTATAAAGCATTAATGGGTTCAACATAGTTAGTAGCATAGCTTCATATGTAGTTAATAAATATAACTTTTAGAACCCTTAGTATCATGACTCATAATATTAGCAACAAGAAGGCTTTCTAGCATAATCACTAGTTTTGTTACTATACAAAAACATAACATGAGTCCAAACATAATCATCAATAAGGAAGATTTACCATGTTATTTATTAGAGAAATTATTAAGCATGATCATAACTTGGGAAATAGTATAATTAATGACCCAAACACTGGCCTAACAATGGCTTAATCAAATGTATAATCAATGAAGCGTCTTTACATAATCCATAATCTAGTCTTTTAAACCTTTAGCATACATGAAAAATGGCCCATTATTATCATATTCATTGGCCTACTATTGGCCTAAAGATAATTTATCAATAACATGAGCAATAATTAAAGCATGACATAATTCATGACTTATTCATAGCATGGTCAAACATCATTTATGGCTTAGGACATATTATAGTTAAGGGCTCATTAATAGCATATTTATTGGCCTAAGCAATTAAAATTTGCAATAACATAATTAATAGCTTGACATAAACTTTAGTCAACAAGGAATTCAAGGGCATAATCACTTGAGCATTATTTTCAATGCCATTCCGCATAACTAAAAAGTACAAAGAATCATCAATATTCCCTCAAAATGGCACTCTTTAGTCAATTACTGAGCGTTAGGGTTCAATGGAACTAATCATAAGTTTTTACTTAAAGTGGGTTAACAAGCCCACATCTAAATCACCGAAGTGCATTCTAAGTCAATTTCTATCCTGAACTAGGCAATGGTATCTAAATTAACTCTTAGATGTATAGCAAGTCACCATGAGACCTAAGGTAGATATTCTACTTAAGCACCTTTACTATGTCCCATGAAACTAAGGCAACATTCACTAGTGTTAGAAACTAAGGCCAACTTACTCAAACTATGAGAAAGTTGAGCAATTTAGCTAATATTGAGTATTCTAAGGCATTCTCATTCTAAACAGGTGTAATGAAGTCTATTATACTTAAGTCAAAGGGAAACAAGTTGCTACATCTTATTTTTATGATGAGCAATTGACATAAAGGGACCAGGTCCCTGGGTCATCATGGAAAAATACAGCTATCACAAGGTCTGTATAGTTTTTTCTTCTAGTGTAACAAACTGCGCATATGACGGCAAGATTGGACATAAAAGGACCAGTCTTGGATTGTAATTGAATTACTTATGTTATAAGAGTAATTTCATTTGTGTTCTTGAGAGTGCTTACGCAGAGTTACCTGAGTTCAATATTGGTTAGAGTTAATCAATCCGCAAATTCTTTACTAAGTTTAAAATAAGCAAGAGTTTCATTTAAAAGAAGTCAATGCAATGAACATATCTTTATAAGCATTTTGTCAAACACATTAGGGGCAGGGTATATATCAAAAACCAATTCCAATCGCACACTACTATAAAAATATAATCCAATTATCTAAAACCACCATTAATGCATAGAACCATTTATAAACAAAACCCCTAAATTATATATGAAAACACAAAAACATTCAACAATAAAATCATGAAAACTAATAGTAAAATTATGCCTTTAGTTGGAATTAACAATGAGGGAAGAGAACATGGCGTAAACTGAAGAATCGAGGGAAAGAAATCACCAAAGCAAGCCCCAAATTAGTCCTCAAGATGAAACCCTGCCTTTCTTTCCCCAAAGTTATTGAGAGGGTTTTAGATTGTTTAGGAGTAGTTTCTAGGTGTTAAAGAGAGAAATAATAAAGTAAATAGCCTCCAAAATAGTCTAGAAGTCATGGGACCCAATTAGGGTAAGTAGGGAAATGTCAAGATTACCCCACTTAAGTTTCATAAAAATCCTATCACAGGGATACGACTGACCCATACGAGTCGTACCCTTCTGATATGAGTGGTACCCACCACTCATATCCAACCCCAACCCTTGGACCCAACACTAACCAATATATGACTTATCTAACCAAGCATATCCAATGCATATGATCTGTACCTTCCATCTATATTCATGGCAGAATAGAATACCAAGAAGATTGAACACTGCCCCCTATACGAGTACTAAATACTACTCACACCAAACCATACAACTCTTATCTACTAAGTCATATCCATTCCAGTAACCTATCTATCCCACCAACCAACACTGGTCATTATACAAATGGACTATAATACTCGTACTCCAACATACGACTCATACCCATAAATTGTATTGGGTCCAAAGAACAAAATTCCAGGAAAAATTCTAAGGGCCAAAACCCAGGATATAACAAGAATTCCAAGAATTTTTTTGACGTCTAGAAAATAGGGTATTTCAGCCTCTGCCTCTAGGAACATTCATTCCTAAATGACGGACAAGGTAGGGGTAACCACACGTAAGAGTCATTTACATTATGTTATCAAACATATTCCCAATTTTTAACAAAGTTTGAAAACAAAGAGGCAAAGATATTAATCTTTCCTTTAACAAACTCTAAAAGTAAGGATGTGTTGAAGACACATACCTTCTGTACGAATCCTAGGAGCAGAAAACAAATATGGATATTTGGACTTCATGTCCTCTTTCGCTTCCCATGTATCTTCTTCCACCTTATGGTTCTTCCAAAGAACCTTAATCAAAGCCACATCCTTCGTCCGTAACTGACGAACCTGCCTATCCAAGATCTCAACCAGGACTTTTTTATAAGACAAAGAATCAGTGATACCCAATCCTTCCGAAGGAATAACCAAAGAAGGATCACCGATACATTTTCTCAACATTGAAACATAAAAGACAAGATGAACCAAGCTGAACCTAGAAGGCAACTCCAGGTCTTGGAATATTCCTTTTTGATGCCTTTTAATTCTTTTATCTCTTTGGAAGAATGGAATATTCTTTGGAATAAACATGGGACACACCTTATATAACTTCCCTTTTGGATCAAACACAACCTTTTGAAAAGAATTTAAGATGAAGATTTGAATCTTTCTCAAGAACACCATAAAGCTTCAAAATTCCCTAACTCTTCAATCCTTTCTTGAAAAGCGATGAAATTTTGAACCTAAGTTCTTTTCCACCTCCTAATCATATTACACATGTCATTATACTCAAAATCCTCACCAAAAATTTCAGTTTTCAACACCCACCTTCAGTCTTCAAACTTAAGCTCCTCAACAATGGTAAATCCTCCGATTTAACTTCGATTGAGATTAAATTTGAGATTTAGACTCTAATAGTGTTAGGGAACAAAAATATAAAGCTAGAAACATAAAAAAATAAAAAAAATCAAACACTAAAATTTTGACCTAAAGACAAACGGAAATAGTGAATTTTTTTTTGAGATTTTTGATTTTACAACACAACGAGACCCAAGATTGACTTCATGGGAATGAAATCAAACTTGAATCTTATACCAAATGATACAAGGCAAAACTACAATAATGGAAATGACACAAAAATAAATGAAACAGACTAAATATGAAATCACAAACATGAAAATAAGGAAAAGGAATGATAAAGTAAAAGATAGATAGATTGATATAAATCAATAATGAGAGAAAAACTAAGGGTATAATAAACCCTAGACATTCCTATCAATTACCAAAAACACTAACCTCTTACTAAGACACAATGGAAATGGATTCCCAAGCACCCACGTTTCTAAACAACCAAAGAAACTACTAACACGTTTTAATAAAACACTCTTAAGTGTCAACATGCATCATCATTAATCATCTAACTAAAAATGAATACGGTCCAATCTATTTATAGGACAAAATACCTTTATTAAAAGTTTGGCTTAAAAGTGACCCTAAATGCAACTTGGGCCCAAAAGTGACCCAAGAGCCAAAATAATGCAATGGACGCCCATACTATTTCGAAGCCCATGATATCATCTAAATGTAGTGTCGCTGATTTATCCCTTGAAGTATATCATCAAATATAGCTTCTTTCCAAGCTATCCTCCATTCACGTATTTGATCCCCTAAAATGACCAAGTCCTGGATTCATAGATTTGATCCTTGAAGCATCGATCCTAAAAAAGTGGATCCCATTGAGCTTGTATCATTCTTCAACTGTGGTTAGCCATGGTATATACTTAGAAACTGTCCCATTGGTAAGGTTGCTTTAGGGGAGAATAAGGTTTCAGTTGCTTCATTATCAGCTCTAGCACCAAAGGGTGCACCATCTAGTTCTGGCCCACTACTTGATAGGAGTTTGAGGCATCTCCCGATGTCATGATTAGTATGTTGAAAATCTATTTTTGTGATGTGTACTATTACTTGATCTGGGGTCCACTCTCTCTTATGTGACTTTATTTATGGCTGTGCATTTTGTTTTTTTATCTGAAGTATGTTTTGGATCCTTTTTGTTTTCTACCTCATAGGTGACTCAGTGATTGCTAAAAGAGTCTATAGGAGGTGTGTGGTATCTATTAGTAGTAATAAAACTTTGCTGGAATTGTTTGAGATAGATATGGTGAATTTTGATTCATATTGGGGATGAGTTGGTTGCATTCATGCTATGCATCCTTAGACTATCAGACCTATTAGGTCATCTTTGAATGTACTAATGAGATATTTATTTATTGAGAGGGTGATTCCCTAGATCCTAAGGAAAAGTTCAGGTCTTATCTTAAAGATGGAAGATTAATCTCCAAGGGGTGTCTCTATCATCTAGTCCAGGTTAAATATTCTAACTTAGATGGTCCTTCCTTGAATTCTATCCTGGTGGTGAATGAGTTCCCTTAGGTCTTTCCTGATAACCTTTTTGGTGTTTCTTCTGATAGGCAGATGTAGTTTAGGATTGATCTTATTTTGGACTTTTGTCCAATTTTTATTCCCCATATAGAATGGCTTCGACAGAGCTGAAAGAGCTTATGAAGAAAATAATGGATCTCTTAAATAAGGGTTTAATCAGTGCTAGTTTATCCCCGTAGGGTGCATCAGTGTTATTTATACATAATAAGGATGGTTCGCTTCGAATGTGTATTGATTACTAATAGTTGAATAAGGTGACAGTAAAGAATAATTATCCTCTTCAAAGGATAGATAATTTGTTTGATTAGCTATAGGGTGCTAAGTTTTTCTCCAAGATTAATCTTCGATCTGGGTATCATAAGTTAAATATTAGAGAGGAGGATATCTCTAAGACTACCTTCAGAACCCGGTATGTGCATTTTTAGTTTTTAGTTATTTTGTTTGGTATGATTAATGCCTTGGCGATGTTCATAAATTTGATGAATATGGTCTTGCATCATTTTCTAGATTTTTTTTCATTATTTTCATAGATGACATTTTGATGTACTCTAAGAGCGAGGTGGATTATGAGAATCCCTTCTTCATTGTATTGCATACCTTAAAGGAGCAGCGGTTGTATGCTAAATTCTTGAAATATGAATTTTGGTTGAATGCTGTCACTTTTTTGGGTTGCATTATTTCTAGTAAAGGAATCTTGGTAGATCTGCAAAAGGTTGCAGTGGTGAAGAAGTGTCCTAGACCCATGAATCCAACCGATATTCAGAGATGGAATTAGCTAATTACTATAAGAGGTTTGTGGAATTTTTTTTGATGATAGCTTCCCATTGACTAAATTGACTCAGAAAAAGTTAAATTTCTTGTGGTCTAATACTTATGAGAGGTGTTTTGAAAAGCTAAAGGATAAGCTAATTTCAGCTCTAATTTTGACCTTGTCAAAAGGCACTGATGGGTTTGTGGTTTATTGTGATGCATCCTATGTGGGAATAGGTTGTGTTTTGATGCAGCATAGAAAGGTGATAGCTTATGCCTCTAGATAGTTGAAGGTACATGAGAGGAATTATTTGACTTTTGACTTAGAATTGTTAGCTGTGGTGTATGTATTAAAAATATGGCATCACTATTTGTGTGGAGTGTATGTAGATAATTTTCTGATCATAAAAGCCTACAATATGTGTTTACTAAGAAAGATCATAACCTTAAGAAAAGGAGATGGCTTGAGCTTCTTAAGGATTATGACATGAGTCTTCAGTACCACCTAAGTAAAGCTAATGTGGTTGGTGATGCTTTTAGTAGGTTATCCATGAGGATTCTAGATTATGTAGATAAGAAGAAACAACAGTTGGTGAAGGACACTCACTGTTTGGCTAACCTTAAAGTTCACCTCTTGGACTTTGAGGATAGTGGTGTATTGGTGCAGAAAGTGGGTGGTCATCTCTTGGTACTGAAATCAAGGAGAAACAAATATTAGATCCTGTATTGATGAGGATCAAGGATTATATAGGTGGACAAAAGATGATGGCCTTCGAGATTTGTGATGATGGTACTAAGGGAGATTCTGTGTTCTCGACTTTAATAGTTTTCAAGAAAGGATCTTAGCTGATTTATCATGACCTTAAGGAGATAAAGAAAATTGTGAGAAGGATCTTGGTGGATGAGTCATGCTATATTGTTCATCCTGGATCGACAAAAAATATATCATGACCTTAAAGAGATGTATTGGTGGAATAATTGAATGGGGATGTGGCAAATTTTATGGTTAGTTGTATGGTGTGTGACCAAGTAGCACATGAGGCTTGGGGGATTGTATTAAGAAATTGAGTTTCCAGAGTGGAAGTGGGGAAGTTATCAACATGAATTTTGTTATTAGTTTTCCTCGTTCTCAAAATCAGTTTGATTTAGTCTGGGTCATTGTGGATAGGATGACAAAGTCTACTCAATTTTTGCTAATAAGGAATAATTTTTGGCTGAGGATTATGCAAGGTTGTATCTCCACGAGATTGTAAAGTTGCATGGGGTGCCAGTTTCTAGCATCTTTGATCGTGGTACACATTTATATCTCACTTTTGGCGGTCATTAAAGAAAGGTTTAGGGAATAAGTTTAGTCTTAGTATTGCTTGTTACCCATAGTTGGATGGGCAAGTAGAAATGACTATTCAGATGTTGGAGGACATGCTTCGTGCTTGTGTGATTGATTATGGTGGTAGTTGGGATGAGCATTTTCTTTTTGTGAAGTTTTATAATAATAATAGCTACCATTCAAGCATTGGGATGGATTCATTTGAAGCCTTGAATGGTAGGAGGTGTAGATCTCTAATTGGCTGGTTTGAGGTTGGTGAGGCGGAGATGTTTGGCCTTGACATGGCTCACCAGGCTATGGAAAAAGTAAAGATGATTTGAGATAGACATAAGGCTGCCCAAAGTTGCCAAAAGTCCAAAGCGGACGTGAGGAAAAGTGATTTGGAATTTGAGGTTAGCGATAGGGTATTTTTGAAGGTGTCTCCTATAAAGGTAGTAATGTGGTTTGGTAAGAAGGGGAAGCTTATTTCTCGGTATGTTGGTCCTTACTTGGTTTTAAGGAGGGTTGGTAATGTTGCATATAAGTTGGAGTTTCCTTCTAGTTTGAGATCATTCATTCGGCTTTCCATGTCTCTATGTTCAGAAAGTGCATACGTGATCCTTCATCGTTTGTTCCTTTGGAAGGGTTGGGTATTTTGTATTCTTTTTCTTATGAGGAGATCTCAATTAAGATTTTTAATTTGCAGGCTCTCGGGGGAATTGAAACACTCTAGGTTTTGATACTCAGAAATTTCCTGTGTTTTGAACTCTATGGACATCATATGACTTAAGCTTACTAGTCATATGATGTAGGTACGATTTAGGGGGTCTTGATTGTATGATAATCAGAGTGATATAGGTTTTATGCATTCTATCCAAGGTAAGAATGTACATCATAAGGGTCATAAGGAGATGCTACAAGTGGTATAGTACAATTCATAAGTTGTCTAGTGTCCAACCCCTTTGATTCTGTCTTGGATACAGTTTGAGAGTAATATATTAGAAAGTGTGTGATATCCAACATTATGTCTATGGTACAACTGGTGGGTACCACTTGTATGTTATAGGTATAAGTTAAGGGGGGAGTCATACCATTCTGTGGTGATTTTTACAGTTTAAGTTGGGGGTATTCTGGATATTTTTCCTCATAACCCATTTTGAATCCACGACTTAAAATCACTATTGGAACTTCATTTACCCTAGTTTTCTCAATTAAAAACACTCTTAAATCTCTCTCAAGGCTCTTGGTTCAAGGAAGGCTAGGGTTTCCTCAATACAATCAATTCGAGGCTTACAAGGGTGGTTTCTCTTTGTACTATTTTGTATCTAAGGTATGTTACTCCTACATCGTTGTAGTTTAGTTAAATTCATGTTTTAATTAATGTTTTTCACTGTTTAATTATGTGTATTGCTTGGTTTTGAATTACATGTTGGGGTTTTGGTTGTAAATGGTTGGATATTGTTTTCCCATGCTTTACTTATGGTTTTCATGTTAAAATTATAGAATTGAACATGTGGATTCATGGGAATGGTTAATTGGTTTTTGGTTTTTGTTTTGGAAACTATATGCCCTCGACATGCTTGTTAAAATACCTATAAGAATGGTTTTGTCACATAGTTTGACTTTTATTGAAACTATTGCATTGCATAATATAGTTATGTAACCTAAATGGGTTTAAATGGTTTTAGATGATTTGGAAAGGACTTGGTGGCCATGGTTTTAATTTAATTGGTATTTATGTAGGGTACATAGGAATATCCTAAGTGTTAGATAATGACATTGCTTGCAAGCTATAGTCTGTATGACGATACCACTACATAATGCCTTGTTAATTAACATATGGAATTGGAGGTTTGGATATGTTTTAAAGGTTTTAATTAGGCAATAATGGTGGGTTGTGATAGCTAATCGTGAAGGTGTGAGTCCAATGGACGGAAACTAGAAACTTATGTTTGCCAATATGAGGGTTGGTCATATTGATCATATACTTATGGGGTACACTGGAATACCCTAAGTTTATGCTTATATGTACGTATCATGGAAGACAAAGGGTACACGAGAATCCCCCACCCCTATGATATCTCTAGTTAGTGTGGCTACACGCACTGGGGCCCATTCAAGGGGTAACATTAGACCCATATAGCCCCTGGGTGGTTTTAGGATGGTCAAGCTACACATCCAAGGTTAAAGATTTTAAAGGCATGCTAAACCCAATTCCCTTTCCCGGCATAGATTATATACATATGGGGATGTGATTTCATATAGTTATTTACTTGGTGTCAAATGTTGGCATTATTTAATCCTTATTCCTGAGTACATGATATCATTCACCCACTAACTCATCTATGGAATCTGTATCCCCATGTAATGCAGGAATCGACCATACTACTACTTCTACTTAGTGATTAGATTTGGGTTCAACATTTGTGTTAGACTGAAGTGGTGAGCTTTCATACTCTGAAAGACTCCATTTCATGTTATGGATATCTTTTCATACTTTTGGTTATTCTTGAACTTTGGTTTTTTGGTATGGTCGGGGGCATGTCCTGATAAGATATTCTTTGTTTTGGTTAGAGGCTTTGAGAAACTACTTTGGGTTGGCATGGGTGGTGTCGATATTGGTGTCAGGCTTGGTATTGGTATTGGTATTGGTTCTAACACCACTTGACTATATTTTATTTATGATTGATTCATCTTGTTATGTTATATGATCGAATTTCATTCGACATCAGGTGTAGGGTGGTTATAGTTGGATATTGGGGGTGGTTTTGGGTCCCGGTTAGGCTTGACACATCGGACACAACTAGGCCCTAGTTCGGGTCGTGTCATTTTTCCTCCCTTGAGAAAGGAGGTTGCCACATAAAATCCTTGTGTTTTTTAAATTACTGTAATGCTTTAGCTTTCTTATATTGCATTTTTTTCTGTAATTGACTCTAAGGAACCTAGTCCCTCATAATGTGGTGCGACCCTCCAAATTTCACCAATTGGAATCAGAGTCATAACACTCTAAAAGGTTCACACCTAGAGTGAGATGGCTATCATGGCTAATCTACTTACTCTGGAAGAAGGGCAATCTACCCATAAAAAGAGAAGAAGGAAGCAAAAAGTGAAAAATATCTGGTTTTGAAGGCTTCAAGATTTAATTCTAGTGAAGAAGACTTTGATGTATCCTATATGGAGAAAAGAATTATTAAAGCTATCAAGAACAGTAGCCAGTCACAAAGAATAAGAGGTAGCAGAAAAAAGGGTGGCAATGTGGAAGTCTGTCACAAATGTGTGAGTCCTGATCAATTCATTAAAGATTGTCCATTGCAAAAAAATTGATTATCGGGAATATCTTAATAATGAGGGTGATAAAAGAATGAATAGGGACCAGCTCCCTGTAAAATCAGAAAGAAAAACATCAGCTGACTATACAGTTAGTCAGGCTCTAGCAGTGTGGGAAAAGTCCTCCAGTGAATTTGATGAAGTTTAGAAAGTTAAAGATGTGTCCGTGCTGGATGTGGAGTGCAAAATTATCTATGATTCCTTGGTTTCTTTCATGGAAAACATTGAAGATGAAGAATAAAATTAAATAGGAGGAGGAGAATACAGTTAGAACTTGTTCATGGATAGTGGATGTTCAAAGCATAGGACATGGAGGACTGACTGCATATTTTCTCTCAACACACTTCAAGGTGGAGGTGCCTCTTTGGAAATGGAAAAAGGGATATATTCATGGTATGGGAAACATTGGAAAATCATTTGATCATGCAATAGAAGATGTTTACTATGTGAATGGACTCTAGTACATTGTTCTAAGTGTTTCCCAAATTTGGGATAAAGGCAATGAGGTCAAATTTTCAGCTGAAGGATGTACTATGTCAAGCTTGAAATCTGGGAAATTTATTTTCACAACCAAGAGAATAAAAAATATGTAAATGGTTTATTTAGAGTCTGTGGCTGATGGGGAATTCACTTGCTTAAGTGCTCAAAGAGAAAATGCTGAATTATGCCATAAAAGGCTGGGACATGTAAGTTCCTCTTTGGTGAAAAAGTTAATTTCAAGGTACCTAGTCCGTGGAATGCCAAAGATGAAATTCATAGACATCAAGGTCTGTAATGCCGGTGTCAAGGGCAAATAAACCCGGTCTTCATTTAAGCTAATGAAGCAGGTGAGTACTTCTAGACCTCTAGATATGTTGCATATGGATCTATGTGGACCTATTAAAGTCCAAAGTATAAAAGGAAAAAAGTATGTGTTTGTGATTGTAGATGACTACTCAAGGTTCAGCTGGACAATGTTTTTGAGAACAAAAGATGAAAATTACGAGGCTCAGGTTACCTTTTCCAAGCAAATTCAAATGAAGTTAAATTGCAAGATTTCTCAATAAGATTTAATCATAGAACATAATTTAAAAAATCCCAAGTTACATGATTCTGTGCGGAAAATGGAACTAGTCATAACTTCTCTGCTCCAAGGAATCTCAGCAAAATGGTGTAGTTGAAAGAAAGAACAGAACCCATATAGATATTACCAAGACCATGTTGATAGATAGTGGACTTCCAAAGAACTTTTGGATTGAAGTTGGAAACACTTCTTGCAATGTGACAAATAGGTGTTTGATTAGATCACAACTAAACAAGACCCCATATGAACTTGTGTTCAATAGAAAGTCTATGCTTGAATACTTCAGACATTTTGAGTGTAAACGCTTTGTTTTAATCAAGGGAAAAGATGATCTAGGAAAGTTTGACTGAAAAAATTATGATGTAGTATTTGTGGGCTATTACTCAACAAGCAAAGCATGCAGAGTTTTTGACAAAAGAACCTTGTGTTGAAGAATTTGTGCATGTTTTCTTTGGTGAGTCAGGAAATCTACTAAATCCAGATAATGTTGAAAAATCAGGAATTGAAGAACTTATTCTTATTCAAAAAAATGATATTGCTAAAGATGATGGTCAAGAGGTAAATGAGGAAGATGAGAATGATGGGAGTGATGGTGATCCTGGATCTCAGTCACAAAACCCAACTCTAGTTAAAGATCATTAAGAAGGATTTAGTCAAACTCCTCAGGGACATAGTCCCAGAGGAGCTAATCTTAGAGGATCAAACTGGAGGTATAAATAATCTCATCCACTTGAGAATCGGACTAAACCTTGGGAATATGGAGCTCAAATAAGTGCTCAAGACATAAATTGCATGGCATTCTCATCATTTCTTTCCCAAATTAAACCTAAAAAAATAATAGAAGCTCTGAAAGATACTGACTGGATAAATGCAATGTAGGAGGATCTTCAGAAATTTGAAATAAGTAAAGTCAGACACCTGGTCTATAGACCTATTGATAGAACAATTATTGGTACTAAGTAGGTGTATAGAAAAAGGTAGGATGAACAAGGAACTATCAAAAGAAATAAAGCAAGGCTGGTTGTTCAAGGGTATAACCAAGATGGAGGAATTGATTATGATGAGACATTTCCCCCCATCGCAAGGATAGAGTCTATCAAAACTCTTATTTTTTTTGTTGCCTATATGGGATTCAAACTCTTCCAAATGGATGTCAAAAGTTCATTTCTAATTGGAAATTTGAAGGACAAAATATATGCCAAACAACCACTAGGTTTTGAAGATACATATTTTCCTCATCATGTACTTAAATAGGACAAATCTCTCTGTGGGTTGAAGAAAGATACTAGGGCTTGGTATGAGAGACTTTCAAGTTTCCTCTAAAAAATGTCTATAAAGATAGAAAATTGACAAAACTAATAAGGAGTGAGTTTGAAGTAAGCATGATGGGAGAACTGAGTTTCTTCTTATTTTTGCAGATCAAGCAAACTTCTCAAGGGACAATGATTTGTCAAGAGAAGTACATTAAGGAACTACAGAAGAAATACAATATGGGAGATGGAAAGATAATTGAAACTCCAATTAGAACTATTTCCAAGATGGATAATGATGAATGTGGCCTCTCAGTTAATAAAACCATGTATAGATGGATTATTGGATCCTTACTATATCTCACTGAAAGTAGGAAAAACATTAGGTTTAGTGGAGGAATGTGTGCAAGATTTTAGGCCTCTCCTAAAGAGTCTCATTAGAAAGTTGCTAAAGGAATTCTCAGGTACCTGAATGGTTCAGGGTACCCAATCCTATATTATCCTTCTGGAGATAGTTTTTTTCTAGTAGGATATGCATATGCTGATTGTGCTGGATATTTGGTAGATAGAAAATGTACCTCAGGAATGGCTCATTATCTAGGTTCATTATTAATCTCCTAGGGTTCTAAGAAGCAGAATTCAGTTACTTTATCTACTGCTGAAGTTGAATTTGAGGATGCAACTTCTTGATATGCTCAATTTTTATGGATCAAAATGCAACTAAAGGACTTTGGGATTATCTTTGATACTATCCCTCTTATGTGTCATAACACAAGTCCTCTCAACATGGACAAGAATCTAGTGCAGCATAAGAAGACCAAGCACATTGATATGAGACATCACATTCTGAGAGATAATGTTAAGAAAGGAGATATTTGAATGAAGTTCTGTAAGATTGAGGATAAAATAATAGACATATTCAGCAAAGATCTTCACAAGGAACCATTTGTGAAGAACAGGATAAGATTAGGGCTGATTAAAATTACCTGACCAATCAAATGAACCAGTTGTTCTCCCTAAAAATAGCTATGATCAGGAGACAGGTATCGTTGATAGAATATGTACTTGTTGGTCTAACTCAGAATCATACCTTTTCAGGTATACACCCATGGGAACAACTTTGGAGGAGGACTAATGTGACATGCACAACGTGGGGATTTACTTATAGTATCATGAATGTGCATGTTTTTTTTTTCTAATGGATAAAGTCGTGTCCTCTCCCTCGTCCTGTGTCAGAAATTTATTTTATTCTAAAAGAATGGATTAGTTACCCCTAAATTGAAATTGATAACTGTCACGACCCAACTTCTTAGGTCATGATGATGCCTACCATAACCCACCAATAGGAAAGCCAACTCGAAGTCCAAAACAGTTAGTAATGGACTACTCAATCAATAAAAAGAAAAGACTGCGGAATATATATGGTAACGATCAATACATAAGAACATCCCAAAAGCTGGTGGTATCAATACAATATCCTATAATATAATTAGAGTACAAAAGTGAAATATTATGGAGAAATACTCTGAAACAACTTATCATCGAATACAATATAGAGACTAGTCTAGTACATAAGAGAGAGTTAAGTAATACTCCGAACGTCAGGAGCTCACCCTAAGTCTCTGAACCACGACTACTCTGCACGATGCATGCATCAATGTCGGTAGCCTATACTATGATATGTAGGCTACAAAAGTGTAGTATGAGTACTAAATGAATGGTACTCAATAGGCAACTTCAATTAAGATCCAAAGATAAAGAAGATATATACAACATATAAACAGAATGGAAACTACACCCAAGAGTCTGGAAATCATATGAGGAGTCAATGACATAGTAGGGAAAAACTACCTATTCATGTTCAAAAGTCCAACATAATAAGGCTAAGGAAGTATCAAGTAGAACTATCCTATTCTAGCCACAATCAATATGTGTCAATACTATACTGTATATGCTAGACTAATATACGAATGAAGAGCGGAGAAAGATATATATATATATATATATATATATTATACAAGGTCAAGAAACAATATACAACATGTACTAATGAAGAAAGGGATATATGGTAGTGCCATAGCTTCATATAGCTATATATATATATATACATATTAACATGATGTCATCTCAAACAGTAATCTGGATCATCATATCCTTATTTTAAGACCTCATTATAATACTATCAGGATCTAAGACTATCATGCTCAGGGTTTATAATCCACATGGCTAGACATGATACAATCATGCATAGAAGTGCAATAAAAAGATAAATAAGGCCGAAAACACTCCAGACAACCATATACCTAAATAAGCCTATGTGTACACCCACTGCCCCAGACTTAGAAGGTTCAATAAACATAGAACAACACAAGGCATATTCGTCACCTATGTTTATGCAACCATTCAATACTAGCTGATAAATATAGGTGCATACTGGTGATAGGGGACACACATGTATGAATGAATAAAAGATACACAATAAATATCATAACTCACCATTACTGTCATCATCATGACCATTATCATCATAATCAACCTCTAGCCTTATTTGGTATCAATATATCATCATAGTATCCTCTGACATTGTCGGGTATTAGTATATCATCACAGTATCCTCCGACCTTACTGGGTATCAATTTATAATCATAGTATGCTCCGAACTTGTTGAGTATCAATATAATAACAGTATCATTCGACCTTGTCGGGTATCAATAAATCATCACAGTATTCTCCAGCCTTATTGGGTATCAATATATCATTACAGTATCCTAGCCTTGTTGGGTATCAACATATCATCACAGTATCCTCACAATTAACATTACGGAATAACATATACTAATATACTCATGAACATAATCATATCACCACAAAGTATCTACCTAGACAATACTTCCCAACTACTCATTATTTAGCTAACCAATGCTTATTTATAATGAAACCACCAGTTCTTTAGTCATCACATGGCCTCTAGTTATTCGTCTAAATATTATCCTTATTCAAGAGATAGAAACTAACCATTATTCAATAGATAGACAATATTTAACATCTAGGCAAGGTTCATGACTAGATCATAATCACCATTTATCCACTATTCCTTATTATCAACTAATCATCATATAACTGTTAACCATTATTAGAGAAGGCATAACCACTTATCATCTAACCATCTTTTATTTGTTGACATCAGTCAATAACTAATCCTTGTTAACCAAATAATCCTTATTTAACTATTCATTAATCAACCATTTAGCAACTATTCATCATTATTAACTAGCCACCCCTTATTACTAACATCACTTATTATCTTGCCTCGTTAATACACAAGTAATCAATATTATAAACTTAGGTATCAATATAACTAATATTAGCCTAGGCTAACCCCTACATCATCATTAGCCATATATCAACCATCTATAACTACCATATTTCAACTATACAAGTCTCATAAACTAATATATCTGATTCCTAGACACCAAATGCTATAGTCTCCTAATGGATAATTACCTACTACATAGCTTAACCCTTAATTAAGTAGAGCAATCATAAGATCAGATTTCATCTATAATCACATAAGTTATCAATACATGAATCATTAATGTACCAAATCTATGCATGTCATCACCAGTATCTAGTAAAATTAGTCGTATGCAACATACCGCATCTTCCTCCATTTCATACCAGAGAAATATATATATATATAACATGTATATGAATCCATAAACTGTAATCGTATCCCTTACAATGATAAGCACTTCTCAAATATCTAATCATTAGAACGACATAACCCTTAGCCAAATAATATATCCAAAATAATCACAACATTATATTTATGTCCTTAGGCCCATATAGATATTTGGAACTCATATCAATACTCATCTAGATAAGCCGTAACATATCTCTAGTTATCTGGCACACAAGAGACATCTCGCATATAGAAGGCATAATTTTAATAAACATATATTCATCTCTCATGTAGGAGGCATCTCACATCTAGGAGGCATAATATCAACAAGTACATAGTCATCTCTCATATAGGAGCCATATTATCAATAGACATGTATTCATCTATAAGATATCTCATATCAATAGGTTATGCATAATGACTGTGAGGAATATCACCTCTCTAGGGTAATCATCATATCTAAGAGGAATGTCGTCTCTGTAGGTCCAATAATTATAACTAAAAGCAGATAGCATCTCTGTAGGCACAACAATCATATCGAAGAGGAATTAGAATCTCAATAGGCCAATAATCAAGTCTAAGAGGATATAACATCTCTATAGTCTAATCATTAAGTCTAAGAGGAAATAACATCTCTATAGGCCACATAACACATCTAAGGGGAATGTCATCTCTAAATACCCAATATCACTTCCACATGGAGTATCTTAGCCATAGCTCAAAACCCACAATTCGGGGAACATCAATACACGCTAACTAGTTGCAAAGTAACCTTATTCTAAGGTTTACTAGTCTCATCTACGTCTAACATCCATAACTAAGCCCAAAAAACTCACACAAGTATAGTTCTAAATGTACCAGATGATCCCACTACTAAACCTCAATTTACATAATTAGGCACCCAATGGCCCAAACTAGGCTAAGTATCTAGTTCTACTTCTAGATGACACATAAGCCATATTTATGCTTAAGATAGAAGCTTCAACTAGAAACAAGAGTACTCAAGACTATTCTACCTAAGTCATGGCTTCAAGACTACCACACTAGTCCAATAAGGTCAAATCTAAAATTAATGTTTCAAATTCTAAAACCACAACCCAAATATAACATTGCATCATAACCATTCTACAACTAATCTAAACTAAAGAAAGAAGGCACTAGGATTCAAAAGTCTTATAAATGTATCATCTTACGAGTCCAAAACCCTCATCTAATCCCCAAAGCATCAATAATCAAGGCTATGTTACTTGATACATAATTAAGACTAATATCCAAATTCACATGCAGTACATATCACAAGTCATCTATGAAGAGGAGTAGACAAAGGCCTACCTCAAAGCCAAACTGAAAAATACCACAACATACACCATATGCTCATCTTTACTTCACAATGCCTAAAATTCCAACACACCAACAAAACCATAATCTACTCATCAATATGAGTCTAATAATGCCCAAATTACACCATTATGCTTCAGGTCCAAAAATGATACCAAAACCCCCAAGTGAGTCCATATATGAAAAATGAGTTTTTGAGACCAAACCGCTCTTCAAATATTATTAGAGAGTTATATCCCTCAAGAAATTAGTGGAAATCACCAATATTTGGGGCTAAAATCAAGCCTCAAGCCATTTGGTGTTTTGGGTCGTAAAATTAAGAAATCAACACAAAAATTGAAGGAATCTTACATTAGATTTGATGTTAATCAAGAATACACAAGTAATTTAATCTCCCGATCAACCCATAAAACTTACTTTAAGGAATTTACACTCTACTAGGGTTTGGGGCTTAAAGAAATGGACAATTCTTGGCCAAAAGAACCTTCAAATAGACTTTGCCCAGATCTTAGGAGGTACGATCATGCATATTCACTAGGCTACAATCACGTCCATTGTGATCACACTCAATCTACCGTGATCGTGGTATCTCCATCCACGACAGATGATAGCTAAAACATGGAATTTAATTCCAAGCTTCAACCAATGCCTCGAGATGCATTCAAAATCCAATTTGAGCAAATCAAATATGTGACCATATAGATTTCAACATTTTAGACATGTCGGTGAAGTTGGATTTTCAATTCAAGGTTTTTTTCACTGAAGTTTTTGCTCAGTGGCCATTTGGAACTAGTGAAGACTTCTAAATAGAAATTTGGTTCTAAGAACCAAATGAACTGCCGATGACTGAATTGTCATTTCCAGCGAGTCATAATTGACTTGGGGTGGCTATGGAGAGCCCAAATAATGGAAATAAATGTAAATATGGAAAATGACCTGAAGGGTCATTACAATCACATCATATTCTTTCAAAAACCCTTTCTATACATACTTTTTCCTTTAAATCTAGCTATACCCACTTCTTCTTTTGTCAAAAAGAAAAAATTTAGTCACAAACAATTCACCAATGGAAAGGATCTACAAATGGCTATAAATTCCCTATTTTTTTTGTCTTTCAAAGGAAACTGAGCATAGTATTAATAAAAATCCTTTCTCAAATTCTTTTGAAAAACACCCTTCATCTCTTGTTCTTCTAAAGCCAAGCCTTTTCTTCACTCAAATTATTGTTGAAGAATCATCCCTGAACCATCAAAACTTTTTTGATAATATATTGATGGATAGATTGCTGAAAATCACATCTTGTTGTCAAATATCCCAAGAAAGAGCATATTTGGTCCTAAGAAACAAAATGTTAGTAAAACACCAAGAATTAAATTCAAAAGAAAAGTATAGGAGTTTCACTGATAAACAACAGACTCCTGAGAGGCCTAGTCCTAAAAGAGGTAAGTAGCTGCAAGAGAATCTATGATTACTTATTCTAGAAGGAAAAATGGGGAGAAAAGTAAGGTTGTACCCAAAAAAGTTAGAAATAGGTTTCTAAGAAATCAAAAGGTGCTAACTGGAAGGATTTTTAATTCAAGTGTGTTAATAAAATCAGGTATGATAGATTTTGTTGAACTTGTTAAATATCAAATATGGCTTCATATCATGGATGGATCTACTCCCATAATTATTAATGAAGTAGTCAGGGAATTCTATTCTATATTGAACTTTTTTTTAAGACAAATTAAGCATAATTGTTGAAGTTCAAGGAAAGAAGATAATTCTTGAAGTTCATTACTTGGGAGAATTATGGATGTTCTTATAAGTAGTGTGAAGACTATCTCAAAGCAACAACCCTCAATAGACTTTCTAGCAAATAATCAAAGGTCAAAGTAAAATTTGTGGCTGTAGTGAATAGGTAATCACTCAAGAGTGAGTCACAATTAGTCTTTGATTTTGTTAGTAAAGTAATTCTGCCTAGATCTCAAAAAATAAAATTGCTTCAGCTACCGATTTGTATGTGATAGAGTGCCTTAGTAGTTTTGATTTCATTAGTTTACCTGTATTAATGATGTAACACATTCATCAAGTTGTTCTTGGGAAAAATGGAAAACATCGCATGCCTTATGGATACTAGTTGAACAAAGTATTTGACCATTTTATATTGTCTATGAAAATGGAACTCATGGAACCGTGTCTTAAATATATGGTATGAAGACACTGGTTAAAACTGAGTGTGTGAATAAAAAACATGGTAACATTTCTCAAGAGGAGCTCAGCAAGGAGATAGAAGAACTGAAGTTCAATACAACTGCCAAGGATAAAGAAATTAGCAGACTCCAACTGACAATTCAACATCTTTCCAAAAGAAACCACGTGTCTCTGAAATGCTTAGATCTGAGAATATTGAACTAAATAAGAGAGTTTGAACCTTAACTGATGAGGTCCTTATCTTGAATACAGAGGTAAGGCATCTAACCAAGAAATTGTTGCATTGTCATGATAAAGAAAATAATAACATGGCTTTACTTCTCCAAACCCACTTAATAAATCCTTTACCTGTTAGTCTTTTTTGATTCCTATGGCTTTTTCTATGGAATATTTAAATGATGCACTGTGATACTTAACTTTTGAGTATGAATGAATCTCAATTTATGTGTTTCATCTGTCTCTTCCTAAATATTACCGTTGTTCATTATGTTAGTGTTGCCCCCGTGGTCATGAGTTCACTAACTTGTGCTTATTTTACTCTTTGTTTATTGTTAGCACAGTTCAATGATGCCAAAAGGTGGAATACTAAATTCATGTAGTAGGGACTAAGATGTGTATTGTGCATAATGTTTTAGGACCAAGTACCAAGCAAGTGATAAATGATAAGTGATACGTGCTATGCAATGATATTGACAAGGGGAATACAAATAATGAAACAAGGGACTAGGCCCCTTAGTTGACATATTGTTAGGGGGAAGAATGGTGCGTAATGATAGGGGAAACATTCACTAACAGTAGTGGTAATCACTCAAACTATATAAGGTGAATGAATTTGATACTCCAAAGATCTGTGGAATTTTCTTTGGTTTTTCATCATTAAAAAGGTGGGAAATTGAAACATTTTTTTTATGATAAGCAGTTGACAACAAAGGACCGGATTCCTGGGTCATCATGGAAAAATACAGCTATCACAAGGTTTGCGTAGTTTTTTCTTCTAGTGTAACAAGCTGCATAGGAGAGATATGTACCTTTTGTGGACACTTGGCCCAATCATATTTCTACCCTAACATTATTCCATTATAAAAGAAAAAGAATGCTTCTCAATTGGATTGATTTTTCAATCTGAGTATTCAAACAGAAATTGGCAAAAACTAAACTTTGGAGTAGTACTCAAGTTCTTGATTTTCTAATGTACTGAAAGAGCGTATGAGTACTTAAGTCTAGTCCTTGTTTTTAATAGAATTAATCATGTTATAAGAGTAATATCATATGTGTTCTTAAGAGTTCTTAGGTAGAGTTACCTGAGTTTAATATTTCTTAGAGTTAATCAGTATTGAGAAGTGTTCTTGGCAGATTTATCTAGGCAGGCTTGAAGTAGAGTTATTACAAGCAGGTGAAGCCTGGATTAGGCGTGCTCTTGGAAGAGTTTTCATGGTAGATTTTTAGTAGAGTTTTTACAATCAAGAGGATCCTAGATTGAGGATCAAATCAAATATATAATCAAGAGGTTGATTATAGTGAATTGTTGAAATTCTTATGAGGGGAAAGCCGTAGTTTTTCCTCCCCTGAGCAAGAAGGTTTGCACATTAAATACTTGTGTTTTTTTTAAATTCCTACAATGCTTTAGCTTTCTTATATCTTTTCTTTGTTATTGCCTGTAATTGACTCTAAGAGACCTAATCACTCATAGTGTGGTGCAACCCTCCAAGTTTCATCACAAGTCAAGCTTTTCAACCTCTAAGATTCAAATAGATTAATTGGTCCAACTAACCCAAGTCATGCATTTCATCAATCCAATACTTAAAACCCATCCCAATCTAACAAGATATCATAAATATATCAAAACATAGTTCAATCTAACAAGGAGTAAGACTAGCCTATCTCCAATCCAAGGAATTCTCAACAATCCACTAAATCTTTGCTTTTTCCTTTATAAAAAGCTTCGTTAAGGTGCCAAGCTATCAAAAATACAATCTACACATCATAAAAACAATATCGATACCCATATTATACCATTGTTCTTTAGGTCCAAAAATGATACAAAAACCCCAAGTGGGTCCACATACAAAAAATATATTTTCAAGATCAACCCAATGTTCAACTACAATAAGGGAATCATAACCCTCAAGAATCAAGTGAAAACTAAGCTTATTTGGGCTAAAATTAAGCCTTCAAGAAATTTGGGGTTTTGGTCCAATAATTAAGAATTAAAGTTTGAAAATGAAGGATTCATACCTTAAATCCATTGTGAATCACGAATATATATGTTAATCAAGCTTCTAACACATCCCTAAGAATTAATTCAAAGTTACCAAGCCATTATAGGGCTTTTAAGGTTCAAAGAGAACTGGAAACTGGAAAAAATTCAACAAATGGGGCTTTTTATAATCTCTCCTGGTTCAGAGGTACAACGATAGTGCTCATAGGGCCGCGATCGTGCTCATATGAGGTCAGTAAGGTCAAAGCTTGTTTTTGACATCTTGGACTTATCAGGAATCTATTTTTTGCAAATAAACTATGTAACCCACTAAATTTGATGTTCCACACATATTGGTGAAGTCGGATCTTATATTGGATATCATTTTGTCCATATATGGGTCCCACACCTATATTTTTAGATCTTTAACTTTCCAACCAATGGTTTAAAATGAGCTCGGGTGTAGTGGAACCCAAACCAAAGGTCTACGTAGCCTAAAATTGATATTCTAGAGCTACTGGTGCATTTAGAATTTGCATCCAAGATTATTTTACTAAGGTTTTTGCTCGGTGACCAATTGGAACTAACAAAGGCTTCTTAATGAGGAATTGGTTCTTAAAACCAAACAAATTGCCCGTTAACCAAATTATCGATTCCAAAAAGTCATAATTGACTTGGGACCGCTATGGAAATGCTCTAACATAGAATTTAAGAGGGGTTATGGGAAATAACCAGAAGGGTCATTACAACATAAACTAATAAGGAACTTTGGTCCCTGAAATTTAAAGATGAGGATGTACTTGAAGTCTCAAATAGGTAAGAATACTAGGCCTGTATCTCTCTTTCCATCTCCCAATTGGCCTTTACCAATGAAGGGTGTCTCTTCTGAACCTTAGGAACTGGAATTTCTTTAGGGTGAATTGTCTCACATCACTAGCCAAAGTTAGCACAGGTTCCTCAGCACGGTCAAACACTCATCCAACTGGACTGAGTCCCATATAATAATATGAGATGGATCAGGAATAAATTGCTGCAACATAGAGCCATGGAAAGATAAATGAACTATAGCAAAATCTAGGGGTAAAGCTAACTCAAGAACTACCTCTAGTCCACCATATCTCTACCTGAGCTTACCTATCCTCTCAAGCCTCATCATACCCATCATGGGAGAGACACGAAGGAATACATGATCACTAACTCAAAATCTCAAGGAATGAAGTCTACAGTCTGCGTAGGCCTTCTGACTACTCTGAGCTTCTCTTAACCTATCCTGAATCACACTCTCTATCCAATGAGTCTTAAAGTACATCTACATTATGGGGTTCTATCCCCAGAAATCTCAACTTATAAAACTGAAAAACGACATCTCCTACCATATAAAGCCTCAAATTATTATCAGAAAACACGACTGCACTCTAAAGTTGGTCAATCAAATCATCAATATGAGGCATAGGATAATGGTTCTTTACTGTTACCTTACTATCATGCCTATAATCTATACACATACGCAAAAGGATTGTCGTTCTTATTCACAAAAAATACATGGGGACCCTAAGAAAACACGCTCGGTCTAATAAAACCCTCATCAAAAAGATTTTGAAGCTAAGAATTCAGCACCTTAAGCTCGGTAGGATCCTTACAGTAAGGTGCCAAAGAAATAGGTTAGGTATCAGGATCAAGGTCAATAACAAACTCAATCTCATGGAAAGGGGGAATATCGTGTAGGTAGGTAGAGAACACATTAGGAAACTCACAAATAATAAGAACAGAGTCAAGCGGCGGACTCTCATTACAAGTGAAACAAATATAAGTGAGATATGACTAAGAACCCTTAGAGATAAGTCACGTAGCAGAAACATGAGATATAACCCTTGCTGGGAAGCGGCTAAACTCTCTTTGTCACATGACTAGTGGTACACCAGGCATTGCTAAGGAAACAATCTAGGAAAAATACTCCTTGATTTCATAACTTCTAAGTATCAACATCACTAACAGTCACAGTACCTAATCAGAATACATCAATCACTATTAAAGAATCACCCACAGGAGTTAGTATGCATAATGGCATAGATAATAAATCAATATACAACTCCAAATGTGGTGTATAATAAGCATACACACACACACACACACACACATATATATAAGTGCATTCCAAATCAAAACAAGCAAGGGCCAACTGGCGGTACACCAAAATCACACCTGTATCTACAACATCCGAAGGCTAAGCCTCGGGTCTATCAAGTACTGCATAAAACCAACCACACCCACCACATGGCTGGGCACTTATCCAACCTCTCGTCATGTCTATTTGAGAACTACCTCGAGCACCCTAGTAACCACCCTTGCGACTAAGAGAAACATCTATAACTGAGGGGTGAACTGCTATAATAGAGGGACAACTCTATGCTGAACTAACCATCACCCACGACTAGGGAAATCTTGCAAATAGTCACTAGGAAGACATAAGTAAATAAAGAAATCTAAGCAGAACCATAACAAATAAATCTGGTTGACCCAGAATGATCACCTCATCTAGACAGACTAAAAAGTAAATCTCTTGAAGCTTGGCCACTGTCCTTACTTGAGTGATCACTAGCACTAGACAGACCTTCATCGGTAATCTAAGGAGTAACAAGAATAGGTCGACTCGACTGACTCTGAGGCTGCAAGGATGAACACTAAGGATATCTACTATAAGAATGTGAATGAAAAAGCCTCAACTTTTCTAACGAAGAAGCAAACTAACCCATACTTCAAAACTATCATAGAGCTATGTCCCAATCTAGGGAACTGATCTCTCAATTGTTCTCTAAGGTTGCAAGACATATACTTCTAAATGAACATCTTGGAGAATTGAGTCCATGACAAAGAAGTAGATCCAGCTAGTCTAACATCCATAAAATCTCTCCACCAATGATAAACAGACAAGTCTAATTAAAATATGGCATAATCCTCACCATGAATCTCAACAAGGCCAAACCATAAAGTTTATCCTTATATGCAGTCACGAACACATCTACATCCTCTCCAAAAGAACTATAAAATCTTGATAGAGCTAATCTCAGGAATCTTCCCAACATCTTCTGCTTCTTAAAAGACATAGCAGGCTGGGCAATAACTTGCTGGGTGACTATCTGTTGAACAACTATTAGTGTAGGAGGAATCTTAACTCTAGGAGCTACAGCTACTGGCTGCGCCACTACCTCAGTAACACTTTGATCCATAGATCATACACTATCCAATAACATACTTCCAATAATACCCAATAACTAAACTAATACATCTCTGAGCACTGCTAAAGAAATGAACCCTAGTAGAGCCTAGGATGATCCCCGATCCACTACTGGCTATCACAAAAGAATATCTGGTGCAGGTGCAGGTGCAGGAATAGCGTCTGGGACAATGTTCTATCCTGGCAACTAACTGGGGACACGTCTCTAGGCTGTCCAAAACTTTTAGGTATTCCACATTTAATAACAAGAGTAGGATCCATAGGCTAAGTCTCAAGATCCTTGTTTTGTGTAGCGGTAACAATTTTCCTGGCCTTTTGTGGAATAGTAAAGTCAAGAGAATAATCTATGAACCAACTCAGACTCTTGGCACAATATGAATGAATGAAGTGAAGAACACCTAAGAATATCCCATAGCCTCCCGATGATAGGAAACGAACATCAATGTTCTAATCCACAGAACACTACTAGACACTTGCTCTTGCACCAATAATACCGGTGAAACCTAGGCTCTGATATCAATTTGTCATGACTCAATTTATGAGTCATGATGGCACCTAAAAATTCCCACTTGTAGGTAAGCCAATACCATACCCCGGAGCTAATGCAATGGGTTAATTAGGTAAGAAAGGCCCAATATATGCTAAATTCAAGGACATTAATTATAATCACAAGGGTACCAGATCGAACAATTAGTCATACAAGATACGAATCCCAAAACTTGGTAGAGGTAGTACAAGAACAACTAAAAGTATTAATACAATTCCAAATCTAGAATAGTTAATACATCTATCTTGAATGCTAAAGACTGAACACAAAATATGGAAGGAAATCAGGTGACTCAAACTCCAAGAGATCACCCTATCTTTAGAAATCAATCACTGCATAAACCACGATCAACAGAGACATCTAATACTCTAATCTGCACCAAAAAATTATAAAATTAATGTATGAGTATCAAAATAATGGGTACTCAGTAGGCATCATCTCCATCATCACTATGTATAATCAGTAAGTAATTCGAAATAGTAGTATCACATAAGGCATCAACACTTGCCGATATCAAAGTACATAAGAAGTATGAAATATCCAAATCACAACATGTCATAAGGCATAAATACACACCCGTATCACCATATAAAACAACTATTAAATACTAAAATAATAATATAGCATGAGACATCAACACCTTCCTACACCGTCATGCATAAGAGATAAATGATTTGGAATCATAAAGTAACTCAAGTGCAACCACAAGCAAACATAAGTAAAAAATTAGCACCCATACACTAACTAGTGCATAAAGTAAAGAACCCATCACGATATGTCATAACACCGCAAAGCACATCTGAGAAAGCATAAAAGAATCAACTCATCAATATATATATATATATATATATATATATATACAACCTTCTCATTATCCATAGCTTTCCATAATTTCCATCAAATGGCTATTTGCCAATATTCATAATCATTGCCAATAATAATAATTGAATAACATATACCATTATACTCATAACCATAACCATACCACCATATAGGCACTTATCTCATTAGTACAGTCTATTCACTCATTATTATCTAGCCAATGCTTATTACTAAACAAATTACTAACTAGTCTTCATAGAACCTCTAATTCTTATCCATCCACTATTCATCACTTTGTCACTATTCATGGATTAACGACTAACCATTATTTACTAATTACCAAATATCAAGCATCTAGTCAACATTCAACACTAGACTATATTCTCTAATAACCAATATTCATTTCTAACAAACATAATCCCACTAGTCACCATCTAACAAAAGACCACTAAATAGCATTTATACACTTAGTCATCTCTTAACTAACTTCTCTTATTAACTAGCATCATTAATCCATAAATCCTCGTTAAATAATGAATCAACATCAGAACTTTAATCATCAATAGAAATTAGTCAACACCATAGCTAAAACCATTATTACAAACCACCATAAATAATCATCCCTATTAATAGCCATTAATGTCACTATTTCTCTTTATCACTAAGGTTCACAAATCCACTAGTCACTATTAGCCACTTAAGTAACATCCACCACTAAGCATCTATCTACCTTAAATCAATAACTATACCACTTCATATACCTTAAATAATTAAAAGACTATAAGCAACATTTATAATATCAACATTAAACCCAACTACAAAAAAACATAAATAAATATATAATTGCCATACATAAGGCTAGTTGAATTCAACCGGTAGGTGCACACATAGGCACATCAATAATCATATCCTCTAGATTTTCTAGGTATCATTATATCATTATCATATCCCCCAAACTCGAATAGGGTATCGATATAAAAATCATATCCTCCCGAGTCGAATCGAGTATCAATATCACAGTCATATCCTCTGGACTCAAAATAGAAATCAATATTATAATCATATTATCTGAACTCAAATTAGGTATAAGTATCATAATCATATCCTATGCACTTGAGCCAGGTATCAATATCATAATCACAATGTTCTTTGGCCTTTCCGGGCATCAATATATCATCATAATATTATCTGGTTACACCGAATATTAACATATCATTATCATATCCTCCAACCTTGCCAGGTATCATTATCACATAAATATATTCTCCAGTCTTTTTGTCCATCATCACCATATCAATACACGAATAATAAAGAGCAAACCCCACAAGGGCTAAGGTAAAAAACAATTAAGTAAATAACAATCCCAACGAGGGATAAAGTAAAGTGCAAGCCCAATGAGGGCTATAGTAAATGAGAAGTAAGGTAAAGCATACTGTTATATCTCATCATTTGTTGTTGGGGACAATTTATCCATAAATATGTAAATATATACAATATGAAAATTATAAAGAATTCCCATGTTCAACATGGTTTGTAGCGTATCTTATCATGTCCTTAATAAATATACCTTTTAGAACCCTTAGTAGCATGAATCATAATATTAGAAACAAGGAGGCTTTCTAGCATAATCACTAGTTTTGTTACTAGACTAAAGCATAACATGACTACAAAATTAATCAACAATAAGGAAGATTTCCTATATGATTTATTAGTATAATTATTTAGCATGATCATAATTTAGGCAATAGTATAATTAACGACCTGTACACTAGCCTAACAATAGCTTAATCAAACTCATAATAAATGTTTCATCTTCACATAATCCATAATCAAGTAGCTTAAACCTTGGGCATAACCATAAATGATATCATGAACAGTGGCTCATTAGTAGCTTATTTGTTGTCCTAATATTGGCCCAAAGATAATTTATAAATAACATGAACAATAATTAAAGAATGACATAATCCATGGTTTATTCATAGCATGGTTATACTCTAAAAGTTTTTGATCCATATAACACCCCAAATCTAGACCTTGAATGCCACACAGTGCTTACGACCCCGAAGGACTACAAGCTAACACATAATTGATATCTGCTGAGAGCATTGAGTAACAATATTGTAATAAATATAAAAAAATAGGATAAAATGCCATAAGGTTCAAAACCTAAATTATTGATAAAGAATACCAACTGTAATAATAATTTATACAATTGAATACTGTCTGAAAGCCTCTAGCTACCTGACTATAGAGTTGATGGGACAAGTCCCCAACTAACTATGACTACTGAAATAAACTGAATACCGAAATAATGAAATGATATGATAACTTTATCATCAAACTATAAAGGACTCACCACTAGGTCTGTTGTTGATAGTCTAGTCTTCTAAGTACGGTCAGGAGCCCGTGCGTTTGAACCTATGATATAAAACATCATAGCGCAAAAGAAAAAGTATGCATTAGTACTTTGAATGTACTGGTATGCTAAGTCAGGTAGGATGATATGCAAGGGTTAATATGCATGAAAAATAACTGGCTTAATAGCATGAATACAACTGAATGAGAGTGCATGTATAACTAAAACTGATGAAACATTATTTATGCTATATTGTGCATATATCTACATATGTTATGTATGAGATCATAGTAACACTTAATACTGAGTTCTAATAACTGAATAATTGATATCAAAGTTTACTGATAACTGTATTATCGATAGTTGGGTGACTATTTCTGACAGTCCTGATTCTATAGAACTGAACTGAGTTTTATACTGAGCTGGGTGACTGTATCTGATAGTCCTAATTTTATAGAAAGAAACTAAGTTCTATACTGAGATTGAATCTAAAACTGTGGGAGGTAATCATCTAACTGACAAGCCTCTCTCTAAACTGATTAAGGTCTAACCTATAACCCCAGCTGGAAGAATGTCAGTACCGTGCCACAAGTATAGACAAGTGCAGAGTCACCCTCATCTGGCAGGTACTCTGAATGAGAACGATGGTACCCTCAACTAGCAGGTTGATGTCTCAACCTATGCTGGATACGTAGTTCTGGAATGCCAGGACTTCTTTTAAGGATCACACCCTCTACTGGTAGGTGAGTCCCCATACTTGGGTTCACTCGATGCTAAATCCTACTCCCAACTAAATAGACACTGAACTAATTTCTAAACTATTCTAGGCTAGACTAAACTATTACTGATCATGTTAACTAACTAAACTGGACTGAGTTCACTGAGTACTGTAACTGATTGAGTGTTTTGAGTCCAATCCCAACTTACAAATCCAAGGGATTTAACATGAATTCACATAATACTGCACACATGTCCAATAAATTTACATGAATCTTGTAATAAATTATGAATTAGAAACTCGATTAACATCATTATCATGAATATATTCAAGCCCAACATGGAATTCATGAATTCAATAAACTTGATATTTAAAAAAAGATTCTTGAACTTCAAGGGTTGAAGGATAGCTTTAGATGAACAATTAAAATACCTTGATACTTTAATTCATGAAGATTGATGGTGAATTTCTTGAATCATGATCTTCAATTGATGGATAAAGGTTTATTCTTAAGAGGATTTTAGAGAGAATGAGTGATTTTTCCTATTGGAATGATTGATTTCATGTTTTGGGGGCTGAATATAAGTGGGCCAAAGAGTAATATACCCATTTGGATGCAAAATTAAAAGAGAAAAAACCATGCCTAGTGATGCACAGCCCGACACACTATGTCGATGGGTTCGATGAGATGGCTGATGCATCGCGTCGAGTCCACATTAATTCACTGGAATTGCACTCTGAAGCTGGGGAAAAATATTTATTGATGCGATGGGCGACACAACGCATTGAGAGTGCATTGACCTACTGTTTTGGTCATCCAAACTTAATTTAAATGAGGTCTAAAAAATATGAAACTCACCTGAAGTGACCTATTGACACCCCTGATCATTATTTAATTTAAATATCAACATTTTAAGGCTATAAGGATCGTGAAATAAGATTGCTAACTTTTGAAGGCTAAAATAATTCTAAGTATGGACACTTGTAGAAATTTCTAAGTTTGGGACCTCTTTTCTTCCCTAGAGGACTGAGTTAAACTTAAAATTTTATGGGGTCATAAATTATCTCCCCCTTGGGAACATTCATTCTCAAATAGGTTGACTAAGTTTAGAGAACTGATAGACTGTGTTTATATATATACACTAAACATGCACAACTGAACCATGATTACATGACTTAAAGTACTAATATACTGCATTATCATAGTAACATGCTTAACTAAAGCATAACTGAGTTCTAAAAACATGAAATATGATTGAGTTGTTTCATGTAGGTATGCATGATATGAAAATTCCATTTAACTGAAATGATACAGAGTTGTTAAGGTAATCTGAGCATGGGACTGAATGAATTCAAGGAAAACTATTACCTTGAGCTGAGTCTGATTTTGCAGATAAGATATAAGGATACTTGGTCTGTATATCTGCTTTTGCTTCTCAAGTAGCTCCCTCAATGAACTAATTCTGCCAAAGAACTTTGACTAGATGAACCTCTTTGTTTCACAGTTTGCGAATCCTAATGATTAAGGATTTCTACTGGGATATCTTTATAAGAGAGATTGTTCTAAACAACTATACTCCCTTTAGGGACTACAACTGCTGGGTCACCTAAAAACTTCCTAAGCAAGGAGACGTAAAACACTGGATGTACTGAAGCTAAATCTGAAGGAAACTAAAGCTCGTAAACTACCTTTTCAAAGCTACAAAGAATTCGGTAAGAATTGACATATCGGGGATGAGCTCCCCTTTTTTGCCAAACCTTATTACCCCCTTAATAGGAGAGAATTTTCAAGAATATAAAATTACTGATATCAACTTGACATCCTTTATTGAACATGCATAAAATGGAATATGAGGACATAACTAAGCCTGAAACGTGATACATGAACTGAATATCATGAATTGAATAATCCCCTGAATACATGGCGTATGACTGAGATTAGAATATGAGGGTCCACTTTGAGCACCCACTACGCCAAACTAGATTCATTACATGAAAAAAGTGAAAGGTTTAGGTCTTGAAATCTTGAGGGACTATAGTGCATCTCATCTCCCCCTTGGGATAATATGGCCCCTGAAGGATACTGACTTGACTGAGTTACTGAGGAATGATTGGGATGATGCATAGGGCACCTATGAACTGAATCATGACTACATATTGGGGATCTAAAAATGAGACATGATACATGAACTGAGTTGAACTCGTAACTACCTAGTTTCTCTATCTTGGAATTGTTACATTCATTATACTTCGAATAGTGTGATTAGATGGAAAGATGGGAAACCAAACCATACAAACTTGTCTGCCTGACTGCTAAACTGGATTGCTGTCTTTGTGGACTAACTCATGCTGGAAACTTATACTCGACTGGATCCTCTCTTTGACACTCTTTATGTAGAGTTCTAATGGTTTTTGGGAGAAAGGAATCTTGGAATAGGCTAAATAAAAAATCTAAATAAGAAATCATATCTCGACTAAAATTCTATAGTATAAGGTGAGGCCTACTAAATATCATATAAGATAGAGTGACAAAACCTTATGCACCACATCTACAAATTTTCAAGCTTAGATATATTCCTCGAATACCCTCTCAACTATATTCTCTACCTTAGTACGACACTTCACCTGAGATTACTAAAAATATTCTCATGGGAGGTGATGACAAATGCATAAACATACTAACTTATCTGATTACTCGACTGAGACTATATCTGAGACTGTAACTGTAACTGAGACTCATACTAGAATTGAATGCTGGGTTATGATAACTACGTGATAGATACTAACATAAATTAAGGATCTGAATATACAATCACACTGAGCATTTCCTCAACTTCTTATCTCATGAAAAATTCTGATTTCCCTCCTTTCAACAACTAAATACAACTTCTTTCTAGTTATTTACTTAGAACACTAACCTGACATTCAGGCCTATTTTTATAACTACAGCCTCATGTAAAACAAGCATGCAAAAATCTTTCCTTATCATGAAATATTTACTCTCTTCCATCGAAGCAATCACTCATCACTACATTATTTCATAAGGAGAGTTCACTAAAAGGTGAAAACATGAAGAACTGAAGCATGAATAAATACTATGCCAAACTTGACACTTAACAGAGGCCTGAGGAATAGAATATCAACACCATGGATTTATCAAGAAATCTAAACGAAGGATATACATGAAATAATCTGAATTTAGCTGATCGTTAGGAGTGTAGCATCAGTCATGGGAACTGGCAATACTGTAAAGCATAACATGAGTGCATGAGTCATGAGCTGCATGACCTGAGTGTGGAGTTTCTGTATTTATAAAACATGATTTGTAATACTGAGTAAACTGTCCTTATAATAGGAACTGTAAGCATACATGATTTTTGCTACGTGCACAATTATGAGCTATTATCATAGAGCTGACATGTAAGATGTGAATAGATAAGATACCATGATAACTGATGGGTTTTGAGAGTCTGAAGTACGATTATGATATGATCAGTGGGTTCATCCTCATTACAAGATTAGACAAGAGTGTCATCTATGTAGACTATGACAAACATGTCTAAGTACTACTTGAACACGCAGTTTATTAAGTTCATGAAGGCTTCTGGAGCATTAGTAATACCAGTTGACATGACTAGGAATTTCAAAGTAATCATATCGTATTTTGAAAGCCATTTTTGAAATGCCACATTCTCTGACTCTGAGCTGGTGATAGCCTGATCTGAGGTCTATCTTCGAAAAGTAACTGGCATCCTGAAGTTGTTCAAACAAGATAACAATTTTGGGAAGTGAATACTTGTTCTTGATCGTGACTTTATTTAGCTGCCGGTAATCTATACACTATCTAAGAGAACCATTTTTCTTACGAACGAATAGAAAAGGTGCACCTCAAGGGGATACGCTGGGTCTAATGAATCCCTTATCTAGGGGATTTTTGAACTATTATTCTAACTCTCTAAGTTTTGTTAGTGCCATTCTATATGGTGAAATAAAGATAGAATGAGTATCTAAAAGAAGGTCTATTCCAAAGTCAATTTTTGCTCGGAAGGGACTCCTGAAAGTTCTTCGAGAAACACATTTGGGAATTCACATGCTATTGGAACTCAATCAAGATTAGGGGTTGATCTGAGGTGGTTTTATACACTTTTTAATCATTATTCTAGCTTATTTTTCCTTGTTTTGAGAGCAATTCGTGTGCTTAATGTGTTCATATTGATATAAATAAGCATTTAAGTATCCAATTTCGTGACTACGATGTCCAAAATATTTTTTCATATAAGTTTATGCTTAATTGAGTAATTTAGAGTTCAACCCGGAAAACTAGTTTTACTAGCTTGAGCTAGTTGTGTGTCTAGTTGGTCTTGGTGGATTCTAATGTATCTAATTTATTCCAAATATTTTAATTATGTAATTATGAGTGGAACAACATATTTGTAATGTGAAAAGTTAAATTTTATCAAGTCAAGAGTCAAAATAATAAGTGGAAGATCATTGCGAATTTGTCTTATCTTAGCTTGTGTTTTGATTTGTCATTGAGAATATTGTGTTGTTTTGATTTTTAATATGTGGTGTATGAATTCAAAGGAGTCCTAGTGAATTAAATATGATGATATATTGATGATTTAAAGGCACTAAATTCATTGAAAATACACTACAAAAGACATGGACAAACGAAAAGAAGCTAAACACTTAACCAAAATTTTGAAAGCAAATTCTATTGAGTCAACGTGAAGTCAATGCGTCGTGTTGATGAGCACACAATTTACACTTAGAAAAAATTTTCAATGTTAATTCCAGTGAAGTGACGCAAAGATGACACATCGCATCACTGTTTCAAAAATAGAAAAGTAAAGTCAGCCAAAAAAAAAATGACTTGTCCCATTTATGATCAAAGTAGCAATCATGAGGCGGCTGGTGGGGACCATGTGCCATTTCATTTTTTAAACCAACACTACAATTGGGAAAATAGTATATATGATACAACTAGAGCACATTAGAATAATTGGGACTAAATTGGGTCAACTGTGGGATATAAAACACCACCTGGACATGTCAATTTGGGGGAGGAGATTACGGACTCTATTTTGGAGAAAAAGCGGTGGTGGATACATGATTTATTAGGTACTAATTTTATTTTTAATCTTTAATTTTTTATGTCATTTATTCAATTATTTCGATCATGATTATGAATATTAGTGGTTTAAAACCCTCCTTCCGGGGTTAAAGCCAAGAACATGAGTACTACTGTTTCGGATTAAATTCTTTAATTTTGCTTATCATATTTGGTTGTTTGTTTATTCTTGTTTTAATTATTTTATGGATTTATCACCCATTAAATACATATATTGTCCATCTTTTGATCTCGAGAGAGGGAATAGGGAGATAGAACATGGGAATAAATAAATTTTGTGTTTTTATTCTTTTATAAATTGAAGAATTAAACTTAGTGTCTAGGATAGGGATGTACTTAGATGCCATACTTGATTCATACGTAGGATGTTATCTTTAATAACTTTAATGGATTGTTACATCCCCGCTCAATGATGTAGTTGTAATATCCACATTCGGTAAAAGATTATAGGTTGGGAAACGATGATCATACAATTAACCCTACGAATCAACGACCAAGATAAGCGAATTAACGGATTAATTTCAATAACATAGTATGATTGTTCGAAGTCCTTTAACCCTGAGTTTTTCACCATTGATTTCTCCAAGATTTTATTTTTCCACATTATTTATTTTATTTTTAATTTATAAAATAATTTGAAATTCTCTTTTTGGTTACTTTTGCACTACATTAATCTAGACGGTGAACTAAAATTAAATCATTGCTGAATCAAGTCTCTGTGGGATTGATATTCAACTTTCTTGAAGGCCACTATATTACATGGTAGACCACGTACACTTGCATGTGCACTGTCAAGTTTTTGGTGCCGTTGCCAGGGACTTGTAACTAAGAAACTATCTTATTTTTAGTTTTTCTATATTGAGTTGTAGATAGTTTTTGTTTTTCTAATTTTTTTCCTTTATTTCTAATTTTCTCACACTTTTTTTGAGACATTATTCTTGGATAGATTGTCTTCGAGGGATGATGATTCTTGTCATTTTTGTGGAGGACCCCACCATGAGGCTTTTTGTCCAGATTTTGATCCAAGCATTTGGAGGGGACCTGTTTGTTTCAACCTTTGGAGAAACACACAAGTTGGTGTATGGTTTGTTATAGTCTGTATCACTCTACAGATATGTGTGCTTTTAATCATGATTCAGTTATGTTTATGGGTAACGCTCAAAAGACAACTACATTGGTTAAAGAGATACGACCACCACCACAAGAATTACAACCACTCTATTTTCATCTTTCTTTTGTGACTGAAATTGAGAAGGTGAACAAAAGTAAAGATGTTGAGGATAGTAAAAATTTGAATTGGGATTATTTGGGACTCTCTCAAAGCATTTTTCTACATTATGTTTAGATGATATCTTGTCTGTGGAATCATCTAAAATAGTAGAAGAGTGTGAAGATGAGGAACAAGAATCCTATATTCTTAATTTTACACCAAATAAGAAATATAAAAACACACCTCACTTCAAAGCAGTGGTTTACCATGCATATTCCATTACTCGGTTCCTTAATCTTTGTACCACCTCCCTATGATCAAGGAAAAATATGGATACAAAGTTAGGGGAGAAATTCATATCCTCAAGATGGAGGAAAAAGTTGATTGATACATGCCGCGATACTAAATTAGGTGCTTCTTGGGAGGCAACCCAAGCTAAGGTATGTTTTCTTTTCAGTTTTTAGTTTTTAGTTTTTATTTCACGTAGTTTTTATTTTTGCTTGAGTCACAGGTTAATGGAAAGTCTAAGTACCATAAGCTTGAGCTTGAAGGATGGCAAAGAATGAGTGTGGGGTTCCCATGGATCCCCTATTTGTGTGAAGATGCATCTTGCTAGGCCTAGAGGCCTCAGGGAATATTTCTGTCTTCTTACTTTTAAATTCACTTTGGGGACAAAGTAGATTTTTAAGTGTGGGGTGGGGAATTTCCAAATTTTGGCTCAATTTAAAATTGTTTAGGTTAGAAATAAGTGAGATATTCTTGTTGGTGCTATTTTTTATTACATGATGCAAGTGGGTTTGTTTGAAAAAAGCCTGTTGAATGAGTGAATTACTACTTTTGAGACTCTTAGGCTCATGTTGTGACTCTTGTATTTGTGGCTTAATTTTGAATTCATGTTATTGTTTGGTTGGGAGTCTATGATGATCCCATTGAGTTGAGCATATTCCATGTATGTGTGAGATTTTTGTATATTTCTTATTGCATATGATGTCTAGAACTTGCTCGGTGTGTGTGTGAAGCAAAATAAAGAATGTGGGTTTTAAAGATGATTTAGGTATTTCTTTGATAGCCGTGTTTTTACCTTATATTTTTCCTACCCCTTGTGAAAAATCTTAGTTAACCCCTATTGAGCCTTTATCTTTTTCTTTAATAACCTCATATGTAGCCTAGTTCCCTTCTTTGATAGACCATAATTTAATCCATAAAGCTCCTAAGTTCTTTAATAAAAAAAATCGAATTAATAAGAAGAAAAAGGTAAAATTGATGCCCCAAGGTAAGAGTTATTGTTATTTATATTTGATGTGTGGTGGTTGAGATTGATATAAATGGTGTTAGAAATATTCTCATGATTGTGAAAAAAGATAAAAATTGATTCTTGTGGTAGTAAACTATGCGTCGACCAAGTGTTTGTGAAAATGCTTAAAAGAGATGGGGCAAAAATAAAAGGTATGGGAAGATAAAAATGGTGTAATTTGGTTGTTGGAGATTGGTTTTAAATGCATTATGTGGTGTATTAAAGCGCTTAGAGAGGTTAGTCACTATTCCCAAATAGTTCCTACCCGTCCCTTAGCCTACATTACAACTTGAAAAAGTCCTAATTGATCCTAAGCTTTGTATCCGACTATTAGTGGAGAATTAAACTAAGGGAAAGACTATGGTTCATTGTATGTTACTTGTGAATTCTTTGTGAGAGTGAGCGTAATTTGATTCTTGTACCCATTACGTTATAAATTGCATTATTGTGAGTGATTATGGGTAACTCTCTTGTTGTGAGGGCACATGTTTGATGAATGTAGGTGGTTTGTATGATATTATTGATTGATAAATATGCATGAGTTTGCCACTTTTTGAGTTAATTCTTGAGGCTAGGATGTTTTGGAGTAGTGTTCACGAGCTATCAATTGTGTTTATAACAAGCTTTGTGTATAAACTTGCATTTCGTGTAGTCATTGTAGTACTAGCTTAAGTGTCTTGAGTTTAATAGAAGTGTAGCATCAACTCAGATATTTATGCTTAGAGTAAAGATTTGTTTGAGGACAAACAAGGATTTAAGTGTGGAGTGATGATCTGATATGGTTTTATACACTTTTGTATCATTATTCTAGCTTATTTCACCTTGTTTTTAGCATAATTCGTGTGCTTAATGTGTTCACATTGATATAAATAAGTATTTAAGTATCCAAGTGCATGAATATGATGTCCAAAATATTTTTTCAAACAAGTTTGTGCTTAATTGAGTAATTTAGAGTTCAACCCAGAAAACTAGTTTTACTAGCTTGAGCTAGTTGTGTGTCTAGTTGGTCTCGGTGGATTTCTAATATGTTTAATTTATTCTGAATATTTTAATTGTGTAATTATGAGTGGAATAACTTGTTTATAATGTGCAAAGTTAAATTTGATTAAGTCAAGAGTCAAAATAATAAGTGGAAAATCATTGCGAATTTGCCTTATCTTAGCTTGTGTTTTGATTTGTCATTGAGAATATTGTGTTGTTTTGATTTTTAATATGTGGGTATGATATTGTAGGAGGCTTGGTGAATTAAATACGGTGATATATTGATGATTTAAATGCTCGAAATTCATTGAAAATACACTACAAAAGTCATGAACAAAGGAAAGGACGCTCAACACTTAACCAAAATTTTAAAAACAAATTCATTGAGTCAACGCGAATTCAACGCATCGCGTCGATGAGCACACAATTTACACTTAGAAAAAATTTTCAATGTTAATTCCAGTACAACGGCGCGAAGACGACACGTCACGTCGCTGGTTCAAAAATTGAAAAGTAAAGTCAGTTGACATAAAAAAGGACTTGTCCCATTTATGATCAACGTAGCAATCATGAGGCGGATGGTGCGGACCACATGTGATTTGTTTTTTTAAACCAACACTACAATTTGGAGAATACTCCTTCCGTTTAAAAAAGAATGACCTACTTTGACTTGGCACAAAATTTAAGAAAATAAAGAAGTCTTCTGAATCATGTGGCCTTAAATTAAAGTTATGTCAAATGTACTAAAATATCATTTAATCTTGTGGTCCTAAACATGTCATGTGGAAATTTGAAATTAAAGTATTGCCAAAAAAGTAAAGGGGTCATTCTTTTTTAAACGGACTAAAAAGGAAAGTAGGTCATTCTTTTTTAAACGGAGGGAGTAATATATATGATACAGCTGGAGAAAACTAGCATAATTGGAACTAAATTTGGTTAGCTGTGGGATATAAAACACCACCAGGACATGTCAATTCGGGGGAGGATATTACGGATGCTATTTTGGAGAAAAACGGAGGCGGCTACATAGTTTATTAGGTTCTAATTTTATTTTTAGTCTTTAATGTTTTATATCATGTATTCAATTATTTGGATCCTGATTATGAATATTAGTGGCTAAAACCCTCCTTCCAAGGTTAAAGTCAAGAACATGAGTACTATTATTTTGAATTAAATTCTTTAATTTTGCTTATCATAGTTGGTTGTTTGTTTATTCTTTTTTTAATTATTTTATGGATTGATTACCCATAAAATACATATATTGTTGACCTTTTGATCTCGGGAGTGGGAATAGGGAGATAGAACATGGGAATAAGAAAAGTTTGGGTTTTTATTCTTTTATAAAATAAAGAATTAAACTTACTGTCTAGGACAGGGATGTACTTAGATGCCTTACTTGATTCATACGTAGGATGATATCTTTAATTAACTTAATTGGATTATTATATCCCCACTCAACGATGTAGTTGTAACACCACATTAGGTAAAAGATTATAGGTTGGGAAACCATGATCAAATAATTAACCCTATGAATCAACAACCAAGATAAGCGAATTAACGGATTAATTTCAATAACATAGTATGATTATTCGGAGAGCTTTGAACCTGGGTTTTTCTCCATAGATTATTCTAAGAATTTATTTTTTTGCATTATTATTTTATTTTTAATTTAAAAAATTATTCAAAATTCTCTTTTTGGTAACTTTTGCACTACATTAATCTAGATGGTGAACTAAAATTAAATCGTTGCCAAATCAAGTCTCTGTAGGATCGATATTCTGCTTTTTTCAAGGCCACTATATTACTTGGTAGACCACGTACACTTGCATGTGCGCTATCAGGGGTCTCTGAACTAGAGTCTCTAACAAGATGATAAACACACCCCTTAGATATCATTATTATCTTCCTAAGGTAAGAAGCGGGCTGACCCCTAAGTGCTGAAGTATTACCCCTCCACTCAAGGATAGGTTCATTCACAAACTGAAAATAGACAATTGTATTTCTGTAATCAACTAAAGCATAGTAGGAATGAAGCCAATCCATGCTGAGAATGACATTAAAATTTGTCATCTCTAATTCTACTATGTCTGCTGAAGTGACTTTCTGAGATACCATAACCAGAAAATTACTATTTACTCATTAGGCTATTACAGATTTACCCGCTAAGGTAGAGACTGAGAAGGGCTCTGCTAGAAATTGGGACTGACTTGGAAGTTAACAGCTATATAAGGAAGGAGTTACAAAGAACAAAGAAGCTCCTGGGACTAGCAAAGAATAAATGTGCAAATGATAAACTTTTAATGTACTAGTGACCACATCAAGAGAACTTTCCTAATCCTATCGGGACTAAATGCATAAATCCTGTTTGGGTGTTGCCCACTGGTCCCACAGGAAGTGGCACCCTGCTGATTCGGACGACCAGACTGAGCTGAGGGACGAATATCCTGACTCTACAAACCTGACTGAGGACAATCTCTGAGTCTATGGCCTAGATTGCTACATACAAAACACAACCCACTACCAGCCTAACACACTCCCTGGTGGTTTCTTCAATATTTCTGGAAAGGAGGATTTGTTCGGCCACTCTCTGGCCTTGGCGTTTTGGCCCGCTTATTCTTTCTCCCTCTTTTCCTACATATCTTCTCCGCACTCTATGGAGCTTGAGTCAAAAGCCTAGATAGGATTATAGCCAGCTAATTTCTTTGGGCTACCACTAAATAATCTTTGGCAGTGAAAGCAGTCCTGAGTTTACAGTGAAAGCAGTCCTGAGTTCAGAATGAGACACATGCTCATTCAGGGGATCTGCCTGAACGGGTGGAGGCGCTGGCTGGGTTCCAGTTCTTATTCTGTTAGTCTTTTTGGGATACATATTCTGTAAATATAGAGAAGAAAATTATTAGACTAAAATTTTAACTTGAGCTCATGCTCACTCGCATGACATGAATACTGAAAGAAGGAAAATTTTTCAAAAAAACACCTCATAGCCTCTTGTCCATTAGTGTGGTGCACTACACACCCATGCACAAGACTGTACTAGATGCATCTTTTAGACTTTCTAGGACTCTGTTGAATCTTAGGCTCTGATACCAAGTTTGTAATGCCTTGAGTCTGCTCCCTGGATGCCACACGGTGTTTACAACCTTGAAGGATCATAAGCTAACCCATGACTAATATCTTCTGTAAGCACTGAGTAATAATATTGTAATAAATGCAGAAAAATAGGCTGAAATGCCATAAGATTCAAAACCTGAAATACTAATAAAGAATACCAACTGTAATAGTAATTTGTACAACTTAATACTATCTAAAAGTCTAGTCTGAAAGCCTCTATCTATCTGAATATGGAGTTGATAGGACAAGTCTCCAACTAACTGCGACTAATAAAATAAACTAAAAACTTAAATAATGAAATGATATTATAACTTTTTTCTCGAACTATGAGGACTCACCACTAGGTTTGCTGCTGATAGTTGGGTTGCTAAGTATGGTCAGGAGCCCGTATGTCTGAACATATGGTATAAAACATCATAGCGCAAAAGAAAAGGTTTGCACCAGTACTTTGAATGTACTGGTATGTAAAGTGAGGTAGGCTAATATGCAAGGGTTCATATGCATAAACAATAATTGACTGAATAGCATGAATACAACTGAATGAGAGTGCATGTATGACTGAAACTGATGAAACACTGTTTCTGTAATATTATGCACATATCTACATACGTTGTGTCTACGATCATAGTAACACTGGATATTGAGTTCTAATAATTAAATGAATAATATCTGAGTTTACTAATAACTGTATTACATATAGCTGGGAGACTATTTTTGACAGTCCTGATTCAGTTGAACTGAACTGAGTTCTATACTAAGCTGGGTGACTGTGTCTGACAGTCCTGATTTTGTAGAACTAAACTGAGTTACATAATGAGAATGAAACTAAAAATATGGGAGGTAATTATCTAACCAATATGCCTCTCTCTAAATTGATTGGAGTCCACACTGTAACCCTAGCTAGAGGGGTATCAGTTCTGTGCCATCAGTAAACACAAGTACTGAGTCACCCTCATCTGGAAGGTGCTCTGAACGAGAATGGTGGTACCCTTAACTGGAAGGTACAACACCTCATCAACCCTCAACTGCCAGGTTGATGTCTCAAACTATACTGGATACGTAGTTCTGGAATGCAAGGACTGATTCTAAGGATCACACCCTCTACTGGTAGGTGAGTCCTAATCCTTGGGTTCACTCGATGCTAAATCCTACTCCCAGCTTAATAGACACTGACCTAATTTCTAAACTATTCTAGGCTAGACTAAACTATTACTGATTGTGTTAACTGACTGAATTGGACTAAGTTCACTGAGTACTATAATTGATTCAGTGTTCTGAGTTCTATTTGCTGACTAGATATATTGAGTTTTGTACTGACTGAATGCTACTGTACGTGACATTACTTAGACTATTCTGAAGCTACTATAATTCTAGGTAAACAGATAGATTGTCAGGTATTTGATACACCCAGGACTTGATAACATGAAAAGTAAAACATAACTGATCTTGAAAAGCATTACAATGTTCATAACTCATTCATAGAGATATTTTATCAAACACTTGTAAGATATAACCTTGTACATATGCTACCATGTAATGATTTCCCCATTTAATCCACATGAGCGATTTATCAAACACTTGGGGAACATAATTTATGCACATAATATTAATCAACATGTAGGAATCATGATTTCCAATCCCAACTTACAAATTCAAGGGCTTCAACATGAATTCACATAACACTACACATATGTCCAATAAATTTACATGAATCTTGTAATAAATCATGAATTATAAACCTAATTAACATCATAATCTTGAATACATTCAAGAACAACATGAAATTCACTAATTCAATAAACTTGAAGTTTTAAAAAAGGTTTTTAAACTCCAAGGGTGGAAGAAAACCCTTGGATAAACACTTAACATACCTTGATACTTGAATTCGTGAAGATTGATGGTGAATTTCTTTAATCTTGATCTTGACTTGATGGACTAGGGTTTGTTCTAGAGAGAATTTTAGAGACAATGAGTGATTTTAACATTTTAAATAATTGATTCCGTGTTTTTAGGGCTGCATAGAAGTGGGATAAAGACCTATTTACCACTTTAAGAAAAAACCATGCCAAGTGACACACAGCCTGATGCGCCGCACCAATTGGTTTAATGCGACGGCCGATGGTCACATTGAGTCCGCATTGATTCACTAGAATTGCCCTTTGAAGTTGGAGAAAAATATTTGTCGACACAATGGGAAACGCGGCGTGTTGAGATCGCATCGACCCACTATTTTGGTGTTCCAAACTTGATTCAAATGAGGTTTGAAAATTCCAAAACTCACCCGAAGTGACCTATTGACACCCTTGATCATGATTTAATCTAAATATTGACATTTTAAGGTCGTAAGGATCATGAAATAGGATTTCTAACTTTTGAAGGCTAAAATAATTCTAAGTATGGACACTTAGCTGAAATTTCTAAGTCTGGGACCTCTTTTCCTACTCTAGAGAACTGGGTTAAGCTTAGAATTTGGCAACGTCTTAAAATCCATCATACGACTCATCCCTTGAATTGTATGCACAACATATAAGTGGTATGTGGAAATCATATCAAAAGCAGTATGGCATGGTGGACAATCTGTTGTAGGTATGACTTAACCTTAGGAGTAGTCAAGTGGGGTACAAGTTGTATAAAGGTAGGCCATAAGTTCATTAGTGTAGATTCCTTGAGATACTATCCAAGATTGGAGTGAAGGGACTAAGGGTAGTATGATGAAGATATGAGTCGTAGGTGGAGTTCGTAAGTTGATCAGTTTATACCCTCTTTAATTTTGTCCATCTTATGATTTAAGATGCCTAGTCGTACCTTTATTTATGATTCTTATGATCAGCTCGTAAGAATTGGCGACTATGTTCTGAGAAGTTAAGGGGTTTTTTAGTCTTTTACCCCTTATAACTCCCAACCCATGATATTTAACCCCTAGGGGTGTTACTTTTCCTCCCTTTTCCATTAATTAAACAACAAAAAATCTCTCATTCCATTCTCAATAACAAAATTAGGGTTTCTTCCCAAGATCATATCCAACTCTACAAGGTCAAGTTTACTTCACCAAGCCAAGAACTTTCAGGTATGTGGGATTTATGAACAAGGATATTATTTCATCCTTGTGCCCAAAACTTGTTTTAAAGTTGAGTATACATAAATGACAATTAGGGTTCATACCCAACTTTCATATTCTTGAGTTTATAATATTATAATGTAATTCAAAGATGGATTTGTACAAGAAATATCCTTTTATTCATGTTTTGATTTACATTACTACTACTATGACATGATCCCATTATCTTGGCTTGAAGTTTTACGAATTCATGAAAGATTTCTATGTAAGTTTTTACTAGGATATTAAATTACAAGCTTTGAGAAAGAAAGCATAAAATTTAGGGCTTAAGTATAAGGACTAAGTTTATAATAAAAGTTTGATCTTTTGGTCTAATGACAAGACTTGAAATCCACAAATTGTTTTCTTCTGATTAGGATTTAAGAAAAGAGAAGCATAATTGGTTTATAGTACATAAAGCCTTATGCTATTTTAAGAGGGATTTTCTAAGAATGAGTATATATATAAACTTTGGGAGTAGTATTTAGCATCGAGAAGGGAATATGGATGAGCCTATCCTAAATTTTCAGAAACTATAAGACAACGTAGGTTAAACTTTTTCCCAATATGGATGAGGTAAAGAATAGTGATCACTAAGAAAAGGTTCTGTTTTGATGGTAAGGGTAGGACAACTCTCCCCAATATAGGTAGGACATTGGACTCCATGGTAGATCACATGGTTTATGTAGGTTAGAAGATTCTCCCATAAGAAAGATTAAAAGAAAAGATTTTAACAAACTAAGTGTTATGGCACACTAAGTTTATTCATATGTTGAATACTCTAGGTTTATAATTTGTAGTCTTAAGTGTTACTCAAGTCCAAGGTGGGTTATTTACATTTACTATGCACAGTTTGAAAACTTTTATATAAATATATATATTCAGTATGGTTTTACTTAGGCATTCACCCCCACATGCTTAGTCATTCTAGAAGTACTGATGCACATATACGCTTGTGTGCTACATTATCTTATAATATAGGTTCTGGTGCCCATTTGCAATAGCATGATTGACTTTATCATCATTACTTCCATTCCTACTTATGGTGAGTCCTCATAGTTTAAGGGACCAGATTATCAGATTTTCTTTATGGATGATAGTACTTAACCATTTGATTTTTGTTTTATTTTTCGTCAGCTAGGGTCTATCCCAGTGGTTCTGTAGTCATTAGTAGAGGTTTGTCTAAAAGTAAATGTTTAAGTTTAAGTTCTAAAAGTGTGTGCAATGATTTCTAAGTTAAAGGTTCACTGTAAGTTATGAGATTTCTTATCTTTAGTTCTCTTCATATGATAACCATCAAAATTATGTGAGCTATGAACTAAAAAGATATCATGGGTTAGCTTGGGGCTATTTATAGTCCTTTGCACTGTGTGACATCCAGAGTTTGCTATTAGGTCATTACAAACTTAGTATTAGAGCCTAAGGTTTAAAGAGACCAAGGGAGTTTGACAAGTTGCATTACGTAGAGTCTTGATAATGAGTGTGAAATGTGCCATATTTATGAGCAAGAGGCTATAAAATGAATTAAGAATTATCTATTCTTTCATGATCTATCATACTTATAGTTGTCTCTATCTGCCTTTACTCATGCTTTTATGTGACAGACTATGCCTCCTCGCCAAGACGAGACACGTAGAGATGGTGATCAACCACCCCTACATGCCGACCCATTAAATAAAAATATATCTCATGTTGTTTTTTGGGCTGATTTTAAAGTGTTGACATAAGATGTGACCACTAATGTTCAAAGGAACTAGAAGGAAACAATCACACTTCAAGTGAATGGTAATTTAGTTGTTGCCCTAATTTGGGACTTTATGAGGATAAATCCACCGAATTTCCATGGGTCAATGGTGGATGAGGATCCACAGTTATTTATTGATGAGATGAGAAAAATGACTTAGAGTATGCATGCTACTAAAAAAGAGAGTGTAGAGTTGGCATCTTATAGGTTGAAAGATGTTGCTATAATTGGGTCACTATGTGAAAAGAAGGTAGGGGTGAGAATGCATCTCCCATGAGTTGGAAGGTGTTTAATAATTTTTTTCTAGACAAGTTCTTTCCGCAAGAGATGAGAGAGGCTAGGGTGCAGGATTTTATGAAGTTGAGACAAGGTTCTATGACAGTGAAGGATTACTTCCTTAAGTTCACTCAGTTATCTAAGTATGCTCATGAGTTGTTAGCTTATTCTAGAGCTTGTATGAGCAAGCTTGTCACTGGGTTGTCTGACTTAGTGGTCAAGGAGTGTAGGAATTCCATGCTAATAGGGGATATGGATATAGCTCGGTTGATGACTCTTTCTCAATAGATTGTGGTAGAAAAGTTGAAGGAAAAAGAGAAGAGAAATAAGAGATATAGTATTGGACAGTTTGAGTATCGTCAGCCAAGGTCAGGAGGGGGAAGCCGATCATAGTTTCATGGTTGTTCATCAGTTTCCGCTCTATCTTCAGCTAGTGACCATGCACCCAGAACAAGGCTGGAGCAGTGGGGCAGTACTTAAAATCACAAGTCTCAAAATAGTGTAATCGGGAGGCCAAATTACCCAATATGTGCTAAATGTGGCTGGACCCACCCTTGTGAGTGTTTGAAGGGCAAAGGTGGTTATTATAGTTGTAGTAAGATGGGCCACCGAATCAAGGAGTGTCCATATGTTAAGCAAGGAAGTAGATGTTTATGTGTTGATAGACCTAAAGATCTTCCAAGGGTACCTCAAGATAGAAAAATAGAATTTAGTATTGATTTTATTCCTGACACTCAACCCATCTCCATCCTTGTTATGCTTCGTTCCTTTCATCTTAATGTTTATGCATATTAGACCAGAGGTTTTTTCGATAGTTTAGACAGCTCGAGTAGTAAATGAGTTGAAAGACCTTGCTTATGATTAGGTCACTATATGGAAAGATGGTACAGGTGATAATGCGGCCCCCATGAGTTAGCAGGTGTTTCACAATTCTTTTCTAGAAAGGTACTTTTTGAGTGTGATGAGAGAGTCTATGATGCAGGATTTTATGAAGTTTAGGTAGGGTTCTATGACAGTAAAGGATTATTGTCTTAAGTTCACTCTGTTATATAAGTATTCTCCCGAGTTGGTAGCAAATTCTAAAGCTTGTATGAGAAAGCTTGTCACTAGGGTGTGTAAAGCCCCAATTCTCCAAACCAGGATGCTACACGGTGCTTATGACCCTGAAGGACCACAAGCTAACCCATGACTGATATCTGTACCTATATACTGCATAATATATAAATATAAATGCAGAAAGCTGGAAAAAACTTTCCATAAGGTTCAAAACTTCTAAAAATACTCAAAACTAAAAACTAAATACTAATACATTTGTCTGAAAAGCCTCTAATTGTCTGAACTATGGATTTAATGGGACATGTCCCCAACTAACTCCATCTACTAAAAATAATCAGAATCTGATGAGATAGTAAAAAAAAATAAAGATCATCCTCAAATGAAGAGGACTCACTGCTACGTCTACTACTTCTAACTAGGTCTGGACTACTAAGAGTGCTCTAGGGCTAGTGATTTTGAAGCTATGGTGTCAAATAAAACACCATAGCACAAATGCGTTAGTGCGGGAATGTACAGAGTATAAAAATGAGGTAAGGCTAAATACAAGGGCTTATGCATGAACAATAACTAACTAAATGATATGCAAGAGCTGGATTAGCATACATAGAGAATCTGTAACTACTTAACATACTGTTCATAATATGACTGAGCATACTGGGACTGAATCTGATAACTTATACAAAATATACCATCAATCTGAGGTTTCTAAACATACTGAGATTATAGGTATCTGAAGATACTAAAACTGATATCTGTAATTATTAATACTGAAAAATTGGATGATTGAGTCTACCAATAACTGATATTAACTGGCTGAATCTGATATCAAACCTATCTAGTGAGATGATCTCAAAATCTTCTAATAATAATTAAGATTGACTAGGCTTGAGATCAGGCCTAACTATCGGGTGATCTCTGGAACTGATATTAAGAATACTCAACTGAATCTGAGATTGAGATCAAGCCTATCAGACGGGTGACCTATGTAGGTGCTGATACTGAATAACTTTATATGAGACCAAGCCTATGTAATAGGTGGTCTATGAATCTATGGAACTATCTGAGTTCCTCACTAAGATTGATGACTATATCTGACAGTCCTGATTTCTGAATCCTACTCTAAAGACTGATACTAAAATTGTAACTGTGGGAGTTCCCACTTAACCGACATGCCCCAAATCTGAACTAGTGGGCTCTAACCTGTAAATACAGCTAGAAGGGTATCAATACCATGCCACGGTTAGAGACCTCTGCTATGGTCAATTCTCTCTAACGGGTGACCCTGAATAGTAAGTTAAGCCTAAGGCAATATAATAGTCAAGTCAAGCCTTAATCTTATGGGTGACTCCTGATCCTGCTCTAGCTACACAGTTTTGGAGTACAAGGATTGCTGCTAACGACTCTACCTCTATAACGGGGAAGCCATCATCCTTATACTCAGATAGAGTTAGTTCCTACTCCCAACTGAAAGACTCTGAACTGATTCTTAACTGAACTAAAACTTAGTTGAATCTGTTATTATTTATATTTCTTGACTGATCTAACTGGGTTCACTTGGTTACATTATTTGACGAAATACTACTGAATCTAATATCTGACTGAATGATACTAAGTTCTGATGTCTGACACTAACTAAGTTCTATTGATTATAGCACGACTGAAATTATCTTGAGACTGACGACTCTAGGAACACAACTATATTTTTCGGGTACAAGTACCCCCAGGACTCGATTAAAGAAAACTGACAAAACATGACTTCTTAAATTCACGACTAACATCAATATCAGAGTATGTATTCAAGTATACATAATTGAGGATTTCATACTAACATATAACAATTCATTCAACAAGGGATGCACATGGATAAGAATGCACACAACATACTATAATTCATTCACTATGGTCTTTCAACAAACACTTGGCGTGCATGGCTTCTACTAAATATGGGGGTTTCTAGGCAATATGCTATAATGACCTAATTTCCTTGACACAAGTATTTTATCAAACACATGGGAAGCATGCTTTGGTCATATAACAATTTCCACACCTAATTCTCATGGATAAATCAATAAACATAGAACTTGAAGGGATTTATCAGAAACATCACATAATTAATACATAAAAGGGTTAAAGTTTACAACTTTATAATTATATCATGAATTAAAACTCAACAACAACATAACCTTCAAACTCAATTCAGATAAACCATGAAAAACACATAAATTTAAAATCTTGAATTTAGAAAGAGGGATTCTTGAACTTCTTGGGTAGAAGAGACCCAAGAATTAAAACTTTAATACCTCAAAGGCTTGAATCTTGAAAGATAAGGTCTTTTATTGAAGGTTCTTGAATCTGGAATGATAATTTCTTGGTTTTCTTGAAGGAGAGCTTGAATCTTGTTCTTGGGTGATGATCTTGAGAGGGAACCCAAATTTTCTTGTTCTTGAGAGTGGAGAGGATTAAGGGTTTTCAAAACTAATTTATGATAGTTATGTATGTGATTTTGATGATTTATGTCATGGAAGGTGAAGGAAAAGTCCAAAATACCCCTGTAAAACTGCTTCCTAGTTGCTGAAATTATCAGCTGACGACCAAGGCTGATAAGCCATCAGAAATATGATAAGTCATCATAAATGTCATTAGAAATATGATAATTCATCAAAAATTTCATCATAAATATGATAATTCATTAGAAAGGTCGTCAGAAATGTGATAAGTCATCAGAAATGTCGTCACTCTATTTCCAGACTGACATGCTGGAGCAAAATAGGCATAACTTTTTGCTCCGATATCAAATTTAGGCAAAATTGGTATTGTTGGAATGCTAATTCAATTATATATATTTTGGTTGGTTATGAGTTCAAAATTTCATAGTACAATGCGAGATATGGTTATTTGAATTTGACTATGGTAATATCCTTCCTAAGAATTCAATCGGTAAGGAATGTTTTGCTTCATATGATAGCTGAGAGTTATTTGAAGCCTTAATATATATCTAACTTACTCATAAAAATATAAAAGAATCATGATGTACTTGCATGATATCGAATAAGACTGATTGAGAGGGGAGGAATGATAGACCAAATAGGAACTGAACATGAATAACTAAAACATGATCTCATGAATGATGTGACTAATAAAATTACTATATCATACTGAACATGCATATCTGATGCATGTGTAACTGATTCTGAATACATGTAAAATCTGAAGCTACTCGTAAGCTGAATCCTCATAATGGACATACATATCTAATGCATGGATGCATGACTGATTTGTTCTCATGGATGCATGACTGGGTATACTGATAAGCTGAACTTTCTCTACTGAACATGCATATCTAATGCATGAATGTCTAACTGAACTGACTCCTAGAGGCATGACTGATTATGCAATAATGACTAAAGTAAAGCTTGTAATAAGAATATGAGCATAAAACTAAATGGATTTAAGGAATTTGATAACTTTGGGGAGTCATGGAGTATCTCCCCCCTTGGGTCACTATGTCCCACTGTGCATACTTACCTTACTAATATACTAGGACGATGCACAGGGCATCTATAAACTAGATCATGACTGAACCTCAGGAGTATTAAACTAATGCATATCATGAAGATAAAAGATTCATACGTACCCGAATCTAAGTTAGGAAAACTTTATGGATCATGGAGAGTCTGAAGTGAATAGAGTCGGTTCTGACACTGACCACTATTGGTACTAGAAGTGGCGCCCTGCTGACGCGAATCTCTACCTTTCTAAGATAACACTCTATACTCCCACACTTTGTGACCTGTCTTACCACATCCAAAACATACCTGACTATTGGCCTTTGATGCACCAAGATGGTTTTTGCCACACTCTTAACAAAGTGGATAAGTGCGCTTAATTCTAACACTACTCTGGGCTTTGGAGCCTGGTGCCGCATCATGACTGACATCTCCAAAATTTGGTGCAGGCACACTAGCTGAGGATGGAGCTGGGACTGAAGTATTTAGACTATTGTGAGAATAATTACCACCCTGTGACCCAACTTGAGAAAAACTGTAACTACCTATTTTGAATCTCCTATTAGATCTCTCCCTCTCCTTAGATTTATCTACCTCTATCTGCTGGGCATGTATTATTAACCTATCAAGATCCATGTCTCTATGAGCATAGCAGTTCTACACACCGTCAACACCAACCTGAATACACCAGTCACAAACTTACTCATACTCATCCTAGGGTCAGCTATCAAGTCAGGAGCATACTTAGCTAACTGGTTGAACTTAAGACAATACTCCTTCACTGTCATGGAGCCTTGTCTCAGGTTTATAAACTCCTCTACCTTAGCTTCTCTCATCTCTAGTGGGAAAAACTTAACTAAGAAGGCATTCTAAAATATCTGCCAAGTCATGGGAGTTGAATCTTCCACTCTACTCTTCTTTCACAACACCATCCAATTATGAGCAATATCTTTCAGCCTATTAGATGCTAATTCCACACTTTTCTCCTCTGACACATGCATAATCTGAGTGATCTTCTTCACTACTTCTAGATAAAGTTATGGGTCCTCACCTACTACTGACCCTAAGAATGGTTCATTCTCATAAAATTTTTGATCCTGGCTGCAGCTAAATGCCCATCTTACTGAGGTGGGGCTGCAGCTTGATGGTTTCCCTAAACACTAGTGGCCACAGCTTGGGTTAGTGCCTGAAAAGCTACCTGTAACTCTGCATGTGACACATGCTCATTTAGAGGATCTACGGGCTAAGGTGGCTAATTGTCATTCCAACGGGCATTATCTTTGTGAGGAGGCAAGTTCTGCAAATAGAAGAAGAATAAGGATTAGACTGAGAGTTCAACTTGAGCTTTTTGCTCACTGGCATGACATGAATACTAAACGAAGGGAAAATATTCCTAAACCATTTTATAGACTTCTGTAAGAAAATGTGGCGCGCAACACACCCATGCATAAGACTCTACTAGATGCCACTTTTCAGATTTCCTAGGACATTATTGAACCTTAGGCTCTAATACCAAGTCTGTAATGCCCTAATTTTCCAAATCAGGACACTACACGGTGCTGATAATCCTGAAGGACCACAAGCTAACCCATGACTGATATCTGTAACTGTACACTGCATAATATATAAATATAAATACAGAAAACTGGTGAAAACATGCCATAAGGTTCCGAACATCTAAAAATACTCAAAACTAAAAACTGAATACTAATACATCTATCTGAAAAGCCTCTAACTGTATGAACTGTGAAGTTGATAGGACATGTCCCCAACTAACACCATTTACTAAAAATAATCTGAATTTAATGAGATGGTAAAAATATAAGGATCATCCTCGAATAAAGAGGACTCAGTGCTATGCCTACTACTGCTAACTGGGTCTAGACTACTAAGAGTGCTCTGGGGCTCGTTTTTCTAAACCTATGGCATCAAATAAAACACCATAGCACAAATGTATCATTACGGGAATGTACTAACTATGCAAATAAGGTAAGGATAAATGCAAGGGCTTATGCATGAACAATAACTAACTGAATGATATGCAAGAGTTGGATTAACATAAATAAAGAATCTATAACTACTTAACATATTGTTCAAAATGTGACTGAGTATGCAGAGACTGAATCTGATAACTTATACTAAATCTATCGTCAATCTGCGATTTCTGAACATACTAAGATTATACTATCTGAAGCTATTGAAATTGATATCTATACTTATTAATATTGATAAATTGGATGACTGAGTCTACTGATAACTGATATTAACTGGCTGAATCTGAGATCAAACCTATCAAGCGGGTTGATCTCTAAATATTCTAATAATGATTAATATTGACTAGGCTTAAGATCAGGCCTCACTAACGGGTAATCTCTGGAACTGATATTAAGAATACTCAAATGAATCTTAGACATGACATCAAGTTTATTTGACAGGTGATCTCTGTAGGTGCTGAAACTGAATAACGTTATGTGAGACCAAGCCTATCTAGTGGGTGGTCTATGAATCTATGGAACTATCTGAGTTCCTCACTGAGATTGATGACTGTATCTGACAGTCCTGATTTCTGAGTCCTACTCTGAAGACTGATATTGAAACTGTAATTGTGGGAGTTCTCACTTAACCGACATGCCCTAAATTTGAACTAGTAGGGTCCAACCTGTAACCTCAGCTGGAAGGGTGTTAATACCGTGCCACAGGTAGAGACCTCTACTATGGTCAAGCCTCTCTGATGGGTGACCTTGAAAAGGAAGTCTAGCCTAAGGCAATATAATAGTCAATTCAAGCCTTAATATGACGAGTGACTCCTGGTCCTACGTTGGCTACACAGTTTTGGAGTAGAGGGATTATTGTAAATGACTTTGCCTCTCTAACGGGGAATCTATTATCCCCATACTTGCTCGATGCTAGTTCCTACTCCCAACTGAAAGACTCTGAACTAATTTTTAACTGAACTAAAACTGAGCTGAATATGTAATTATTCATATTTCTTGATTGATTTGACTGGGTTCACTTAGTTCCGTTATCTGACGGAATACTATCGAATCTAATATCTGACTGAATGATACTAAGTTCTGAATTTTGTAACTAACTGAGTTCTATTGATCATAGCACGACAGAAATTATCTTGAGACTGACTCGGCTCTAGGAACACAACTATATTTTTTGGGTACAAGTACCCCTAGGACTTGATAGAAAGAAACTGACAAAACATGACGTCTTGAATTCATGACTAACATCAACATCATAGAATGTACTCAAGTATACATAATTGAGGACTTCATACTAACGTATAATAGTTCATTCAACGAGGGATGTACAAGGATAATAATGCACACAACATACTTTAATTCATTCACTATGGTCTCTCAATAAACACTTGGTGTGCATGGCTTATACTAAATTTGGGGGTTTCTAGGAAATATGCTATAATGACCCAATTTCCTTCACACAAGAATTTTATCAAACACATGGGGAGCATGCTTTGGCCATATAACAATTTCTATACCTAATTCTCATGGATAATCAATCAACATACAACTTGAAGTGATTTATCATGAACATCACATAAATTATTACATAATAGGATCAAAGTTTGCAAATTTATAATCATATCATGAATTAAATTCAACAACAACATAACCTTCAAACTCAATTCACATAAACCATAAAAAACACATAAATTTAAAATCTTGAATTTAGAAAGAGGGATTCTTGAACTTCTTGGGCGGAAGATACCCAAGAATCAACACTTACGTACCTCAAAGGCTTGAATATTGAAACAGAAGGTCTTTTCTTGAAGGTTCTTGAATTGGGAATGATAATTTCTTGGTTTTCTTGAAAGAGATCTTGAATCTTATTCTTGGGTGATGGTCTCGAGAGAAAACCTAAATTTTCTTGTTCTTGAGAGTGGAGAGGATTAAAGGTTTTTAAAACTAATTTAGGATGGTTATGTATGTGATTTTGATGATTTATGTCGTGAAAGGTGAAGGAAAAGTCCAAAATACCTCTAAGAAACTGCTTCCTAGTTGCTGAAATTATCAGCTGATGACCAAAGCTGATAAGCCATCAGAAGTGTGATAAGTCATAAAAAATGTCTTTAAAAATATGATAAGTCATTAGAAATGTCATCATAAATGTGATAAGTCATTTGAAATGTGATAAGTCATCAGAAATGTCATCACTCAGTTTCCAGGTTGCCATACTAGAGTAAAATAGGCATAACCTTTTGCTCCAAAATTAGATTTAGGTAAAATTGGTATCATTGGAAAACTAATTCAATTATCTATGTTTTGGTTGATCGTGAGCTCAATAATTCATAGTACAATGAGAGATATACTCATTTGAATTTGACTATGGCAATATCATTCCCAAGAATTCAATTGGTAAGGCATATTTCGCTTCGTCTGATAGATGGGAGTTATTTGAAGCCTTAATATACATCTAAATTACTCATAAAACTATAAAAGAATAATTATGTACTATTCATTATATTAAAATATGGTGCTAATATTGGTTTGGAATTTTTAGGGTATTATAAGGTGTCTGACTTAGTGGTCAAGGAGTGTAGGACTTTCATGGTAATTGGGGACATGGATATTGCTCGGTTTATGACTCTTTCTCAATATATTAAGGCAGATAATTTGGATGAAAAAGTGAAGAGAAATAAGAGAGATAGGATTGGACAGTTTGAGTATGGTCAGCCAAGGTTAGGAGGGGGAAGCCGATCATAGTTTTAGGGTAATTTATTAGTGCTTCTGCCATCTTCAGCCTGTGACCCTACACCCAGAACAAGGCTGGAGTATTGGGGTAGTACTTCAAATCCCAAGTCTTAAAATAGTTTAATCAGGAGGCCAAATTACTCGATATGTGCTAAGTGTGGTAGGACCCATCCTGGTGAGTGTTTGATTGGAAAAGGGGGTTGTTATAGTTGTAGTAAGATGGTCCATAGAATTAAGAAGTGTCCATATGTTATGCAAGGAAGAAAATTCTTATATGTTGATTCACCTAAAGATATTACAGGGGTACCTCAAGATAGAGAAATAGAATTTAGTATTGATTTTTTTTAATACTTAACCCATCTCTATCCCTGGTATGATTTATTCCTTTTATCTTGATGTTTATGTGGTGTGAGACTAAAGGTTTTTTCGAAAGTTCATTTAGTTTGAGTAGTAAATGAGTTGAAAGACTTCACTTATGATTGAGTCACTATTTGAAAAGATGGTAGGGTAAGAATGAGGCTCCATAAGTTGGCAGGTACTTCACAATTCTTTTCTAGATAGGTTCTTTTTGCACGAGATAAGAGAGGCTAAGGTGCAGGATTTTATTTAGTTAAGGCAGGGTTCTATGATGGTGAAGGATTACTACCTTATGTTCACTAAGTTATCTAAGTATTCTCCCAAGTTCTTAGCTAATTCTAGAGCTTGTATGAGCAATCTTGTCACTGGGGTGTCTGACTTAGTAGACAAGAAGTGCAGGATTTCTATGCTGATTTGTGATTGGATATTGATCGGTTGATGACTCTTGCTTAATAGATTAAGGTAGAAAAGTTCAAGAAAAAAGAGAAGAGAAATAAGAGAGATAAGATTGGACAATTCGAGTATGGATAGCCAAGGTCTGGAGGGGAAGACGATCATAGTTTTAGGGTTACTCATCAGTGCTTACACCATCTTCAGCTAGTGACCCTGCACCCAGAACAAGGCTGGAGTAGTGGGGCAGTACTTTAAATCCAGGGTCTTAGAATAGTGTAATCAGGAGGCCAAATTACTCTATATGTGCAAAGTGTGGCCGGACCCATCCCGGTGAGTGTTTGATGGGCAATGGGGATTGTGATAGTTGTAGTAAGATAGGCTACAAAATCAAAAAGTGTCCATATGTTAAGCAAGGAAATAGATGTTTATGTGTTGATACACCCAAATATTTTCCTGGGGTACCTCAAGATATTGAAATAGAATTCGGTATTGATTTTATTCCTGATACTCAACCTATCTAAATACCCATGGTATGCTTCGTTCCTTTCATCTTGATGTTTATGTATTGCTAGACCCAAGATCAAATTTCTCTAATATAACTCCCTTGGTTGCTATAAATTTCAAGGTAGGTCCTGAGAATCTTTTGAAGCCCTTATTTGTTTCTACCCCAATAGATGTTGTTGCCTGGCTAGTCTATAGGGGCTATCCTATTACCGACCTCTATAAGATTACACTAGCTAACCTAATAGAGTTTGATATGGTATATTTAGATGTTATTCTTGGCATGGATTATTTGCATTCATGCTATGCATCAATAGATTGCCGCACCTATGTGGTGAAGTTTCAATTTCCTAATGAACCAGTTTGTGAGTGGGAGTGCAGTTTTTTATCTCCCAAATGTTGGTTCATCTCTTATCTTAAGGCTCAAAAGTTAATATCAAAAGGGTGTATTTACTATTTTATTCGAGTCAAAGATACTAAGTCTGCAGTCCCGACAGTTCAGTCAGTTTAAGTAGTAAATGAGTTTTTGGAGTTTTTTCCCAAAGATCTTCCAGGGGTACCTTAAGATAGAGAAATAGAATTCAGTATTGATTTTCTTCCTGATACTCAACCCATCTCCATCCCTCCTTATTATATGGCTCCATCCAAGATCAAAGAGTAAAACGAATAGCTTAAGAACCTCTTAAATAAATGTTTCATCAAATTTAGTGTATCTCTGTGGGGCGCTCTAGTCCTCTTGGTGCACAAGAAAGATGGTACTCTTAAATTATGTATAGACTATAACTAGTTAACCAAGGTTACCATTAAGAATAAGTATCCCATTCCTATAATTGACAATTTGTTTGACCAGTTTCAAGGTGCTAAGTGGTTCTCTGAGATTGACATTAGATCAAGGTGCCATCAGTTAAAGTACAGGAGCAGGACATTCCAAATATAGCTTTTTGAATGAGGTATGTCCATTTTGAGTTTGTGGTTATGTTATTTGGATTGATAAATACTCCTGCATCCTTCATGGATTTGATGAATAGGGTCTTCAAGAAGTACTTGGATATATTTGTCATTGTTTTTATTGACGACATACTAGTGTATTCTAGAAGTGAGGAAGAACATGCAAATTATTTGAGAATAGTGTTACAGAACCTTAAGGACCATCAGTTGTATGTGAAGTTTGGTAAATGTGAGTATTGGTTGGAATCTATCACCTTTTTGGGGCATGTTATTTTAGGCATTGGTATTTATGTAGATCTTTAAAAGACAGATGCAGTAAAGCACTAGCCTAGACCCATTATTGCATCCGATATAAAGATCTTTTTAGGTTTGGGTGGGGACTACAAAAGATTTGTTGAAGAGTTCTCTTCTATAATGCACCATTAACTAAGCTTACCCAAAAGAGAGTGAAGTTTATGTGGTCAGATAAGTGTGAGAAGAGTTTCCAGGAGTTGAAGGATAGATTGACTTTGTCTCCAGTGTTAGCTTTGCCAAAAGTGTTAGATGGATTTGTTGTATATTATGATGCTTCTAGGGTTTGGCTAGGTTGTGCATTGATGCAGAGTAGGAAAGTGATAGCCTATGATTCCAGGCAACTCAAGGATCATTAATGAATTACCCAACTCTTGATTTGGATTTAAGTTCCGTGGTTTTTTCTTTAAAAATTTGGAGGCACTACCTCTATGGTGTGCTTGTTGATGTTTTCACTAACCATAAGAGTATTCAGTACATATTTACTCAGTGGGGGTTGAATCTTTATCTAAGAAGGTGGTTAGAATTGCTTAAAGATTATGATGTGAGTGTGATTTATTATTTGGGCAAGGCCAATATGGTGGCAGACGCACTGAGTGGGTTGTCCATGAATAGTCTAGCTCATGTGAAAGAGAAAGGGTGAGAATTTGTTAAAGAGATGCATAAATTAGCCCATTTGGGAGTTCGTTTGATCGACACTGATGATAGGGGAGTAGTAGTATAGAATGGTTCATAATCTTTTTTTGGTATGGAAGTGAAGGACAAATAGTGTAATGATTCCATACTTATTCAGACATTGGAAGCAGTCCAGCTATAGAAGGTTGAGGTTTTATCCAAAGGGGAAGATGGTGTGCTTCGCTATCAAGGTAGACTTTGTGTTCCGAATGTAAATAGGTCTAGGGAAAGGATACTAGTAGAGGATCATGGTGCGTGGTATTCCATTCATTCAAAGGCTACTAAGATGTACCACGACTTATGAGAACTTTAATGGTGGAATGGTATTAAGAAGGACATAGCCAAGTTTGTAGAAAAGTGTCCCAATTGATAGAAAGTTAAAGTTGAACACCAAAGACTAGGTGGTACTTTGAAAGAGATTAGTATCCCTACGTAAAAGTTCGAAGTATTGAATATGGATTTCATCATAGGGTTACCTCATACGAGATGTCAACATGATTTGATTTGGGTCATAGTAGATTAAATGACTAAGTCAACACATTTTCTACCAGTTAAGTCTTCAAATATGGTTGAGGATTATGCTCGAATGCATATCCGCGAGTTAGTAAGGCCTTTTGGGATACCATTGTTTATTATTTCAGACAGAGGCACATAGTTCATTTTGTAGTTTTGGGAATCTTTCAGAAGGGCCTTGGTACAAAAGTTAAGCTTAGTACTATTTTTCATCCGCAGACTGATGGTCAGGCGACATATACAATTCAGACACTAGAAGACATGTTGAGGGTGTGTGTTTTATATTTCAAAGAAAATTGGGATGACCACTTACCGTTGATTAAGTTTGCTTAAAATAACAACTATCATGTTAGAATTTAGATGGCTCAGTTTGAAGTATTGCATTAGCGTAGATACAAATCACCTATAGGATGGTTTGAGGATAGTAAAGTGACTTTGATTAGGCTGGATTCTATTCTTGAAGCCATGGAAATGGTTTAGTTATTTCGTGAAAGGTTAAAGATTACTCAGCTTCATTAGAAGTTGTATCCTGATGTAAGAAAGAGAGAGCTCCAATTTGATATTAGTGATGGGTATTCTTGAAGGTTTCGCCTATGAAGGGATAATGAGATTTGGAAAGAAAAGGAAGTTGAGTCCGTAATTTATTAGTTCGTATGTGAAAGTGAAGCGTATTGGAGAGATGGCTTATGAATTTAATTTTCCATCAGAGTTAGTTGTGGTTCATCTAGTGTTCCATGTTTCAATTCTTATTAAGTTTAATGGAATTCCATCCTTAGTAGTTCCCCTGGAAATCATGGGGGTCAAAGATAATTTGTCGTATGAGGAGATTCCTGTAGAGATACTTGATAGGCAAGTTCGAAGGCTAAGGAATAAGGAAGTAGCTTCAGTGAAAGTTCTATAAAGAAACCAATTAGTTGAAAGGGCTACCTGGGAAGCTGAAGCAGACATAATAACTGAGTATCCTCATCTTTTTTCTTCCAACTCAGTTCCTACCAAAGGTAAATAGTTATTTTCAGCTAAGATTCTCTCTCCTTAAGTCTATTTAAGTATTCTTGAGTCGTATCATATGTGGTGTGGGGTTAAATCCTTAAGATAGATGCAAGTTTGTTTATAACTTGGTTGTAGGTGTTATTGATTCTTTTTCTAGTCTTAAGTGATGCCACATTCGAGTATGAATGTTTCCATGGATGAGATATTATAATAGCCCATCTCTTAAAGGTTTTTTTCTATTATATGACTTATTCCTTAAGTCGTATGCACAACACATGAGTGGTATGTTGAAATCATATCCAAAGCAGTGTGACATGGTGGACAATCTGTTGTAGGTACGAATTGACCCTAGGAGTCATCAAGTAGGATATAAGTCGTATAAAGGTGGGTCATAAGTTTATCAGTGTAGACTTCCTGAGATATTGTCCAAGGTAAGAGTAGGTAGCTAAGGGTCGTAGATGAAGATGTGAGTCATAGGTGGAGCTCGAAAGTTGATCAGTCTATTTACCCTCTTTGATTTTGTCTATCTTATAGTTTATGATGCCTAGTCGTACCTTTCCATACGAGTCATATGAACAACTCGTAAGTTCTGAGAAGTTAAGGGGCTTTTTAGTCTTTTACCCTTTATAACTCCCAACCCATGACATTTAACCTCAAGGGGCATTTCTTTTCCTCTCTTTTCTATCGAATAAACAACACAAAATCTCTCATTCCATTCTCAATAACAAGATTAGGGTTTCTTCTCAAGATCATCTCCCAAGTCTCAAAGGTCAAGTTTACTTCACAAAGACAAGAACTTTAAGGTATGTGGTATTTATGAACAAGGATATTCTTTCATCCTTGTGCCCAAAACTTGATTTAAAGTTGAATTTACATAAATTGCAATTAGGTTCATACCCAACTTTCATATTCTTGAGTTTATAATATTATCATGTGATTCAAAGATGGATTTGTACAAGAAATATCCTTTTATTCATGTTTTGATTTACATTACTACTACTAGAGAAATAAAGAGTTCTATGTAAGCATGATATTAAATTACAAGATTTGAGAAAAAAAACATAAGATTTAATGCTTAAGTATAAGCACTAAGTTTACAAGAAAGTTTGATCTCTTGATCTAATGACAAGACTTGAAATCCACAAATTGTTTCCTTTTGATTATGATTTAAGAAAATAGAACCACAACTAGCTTTCAGTATATAAACCCTTGTGCTAGTTTAAGGTGGATTTTCTAAGTATGAGCAGATATATAAACTTTGGGAGTAGTATTTAGCATCGAGAAGGGAATGCGGATGAGTTTATCCTAAATTCCCAGAAATTATGAGCCAACTTAGGTTAAGCTTTTTCCCAATATGAATAAATTAAAGTATTGTGATCAATAAGATAAGGTTCTATTTCGATAGCAAGGGTACGACAGCCCTCCCCAACATGGACAAGACGTTGGACTCCATGGTAACTCACATTATTTATGTTAGTTAGAAGAATCTCTCATAAGCAAGATTAAAAGCAAAGATTTAAAGAAACTAAGTATTATGGCTCACTAAGTTTATTCATATGTTTCATACTCTAAGTTTATTATTTGTAATCTTGAGTTTTACTCAAGTCCAAGGTGAGTCATTTACGTTTAGCATGCACAGTTTGAAAGCTTCTATTCGCTAAATAGAAAAATAAAGGAGTTTAGAATGAAACTATTTTTGACTTGGAAGACAAAGAAGTGTGATAAAGATATGACTGTATAAAATGAATATTCATCAAATTTACTCTTTTTCAATTTGTTCTTTTGTCAATGAGGCCTTAAGACAAAATGATAAATTGGAATGTTTTACTTATTTATTCACCCACACATACTCAGTACATTCTAGAAGTACTAATCCATCTATATGTTTGTGTGCTACATTGTCTTATAATGTAGGCTCTGGTGCCCGTTTGCAGCAGCACGATTGACTTTGGCATCATTAATTGTATTCCTCCTTGTGGTGAGTCCTCATAGTCTGAGGCCTTAGATTATCAGAGTTCCTTTATGGATGATAGTATTTAACAATTTGATTTTAGTTTTATGTTTGGGTCAGCTGGGGTCTATCCTAGTGTCTCTCTAGTCATTAGTAGAGGCTTGTCTGGCGGTAAATGCTTAAGTTTAATTTCAAGAAGTTTGTGCAATTATTTCCAAGTTAATGATTAACTTTAAGTTATGAGATTTCTTATCTTTAGTATTCTTCATATGATAACCATCAAAATTACATGAGTTCTGGACTGAAAAGATATCATGGGCTAGCTTAGGGCTATTCATAGACATGATCACCATGTGACGTCCAGGGGTTTCTCTTGGGGTATTACAATGGTCAAAATTCATTTATGGCTTAGGCCATATAATAGTCAAGGGCTGATTCATAGAACATTCATTAACCCAAACAATAGATAATCGCAATAATATAATTAATGGCTTTACATAAATTTTAGACAACTAGGCATACAAAGGCATAATCACTTGGGCATTATTTTCAATGCCATTCCACATAACCAACAAGTACCAAGTATCATCAAATATTTCCTCAAAAGGGAACTCTCTAGTCAATTACTAAGCGTAAGGGTTCAAGGAAACCAATCATAAGTCCTTCCTTAAGGTGGGTCAACAAGACCATATTTAAATCCCCGAATTATATTCAAAGTAAATTTCTACCCCGGACTAGGCTATGTTATCTAAATTAACTCTTAGATGTATAGAAAGCCACCATAATCCCTAAGGCAGATATTCTACTCAAGCACTTTTACTAAGTCCAATGGAACTAAGATAAACTTCACTAGTGTTAAAAACTAAGGCTAACTTACTGTAAGTATGAGAGCTAGAGAAATTTACCTAATATTGTGTATTCTAAGGCATTCTCATGCTAAACATGTGTAATGATATATATTCCACTTAATTCAAAGGGAAAAAGCCAAACTTTTCAACCTCATAGATTTATATAGCTTAATTGGTCAAAATAACCCAAGTGTTGCATTTCATCAATCCATTACTAAAACCCTATCCAAATCTAACAAAATATCACAATTATATAAAAACATAGCTTAATCTAATAAGGAGTAAGCCTAGCCTACCTCCAATCAAAAGAATGCTCAATAATCCGCTAACTCTTTGCTCTTTCCTTCCGAGAAGATTCTTGAAGGTGCAAAGTTATCAAAAACACAATCTACACATTATAACGAGAACATCGATACCCATATTACACCATTGTAATTTGGGTCCAAAAGAGACACTAAAAACCCCAAATGGGTCCACATACGAAAAACACGTTTCCGAGATCAACCCAATGTTTAACTATGACTAGGGAATCATAAAGCTCAAGAGTCAAGTTAAAACCAAGATTATTTTGGCTAAAATCAAGCCTTCAAGAAATTTGGGGTTTTGGTCAAATAGTCAAGAAATTAAAACTTGAAAATGAAGGATTCATACCTAAAATCCGTTGTTAATCATAAATATATATATATATATATATATATATATATATATATATGTTAATAAAGATTCTAACTCACCCCCAAGAATCATTTTAAAGTTACAAAGTCATTCTAGTGCTTCTAAGGTTCAAAGGGCATAGCCACGATTTGACCGAGGGGGCTTTTTATAACCTCTCTAGGTACAGAGGTCTCGTGATCGCGTTCATACGGGCTGCTATAGCGCTCACACAGGGTCAGCAAGGTCAAAACTTATTTTTGACCTCTCAGACACATTTGGACTCTGATTTTCGCAAACTAACTATGTAATCCCACTAAATTCAATGTTCCGAATGCATTGCTGAAGTCGGATTTTCCGATAGAGGTCGTTTAGGCTACTTGTGGGTCCCAAACCCATATTTTTAAATTTTTAACTTTTTGACCAACGAGTCGAAATGAGCTCGGGTGCAGTGGGAATCAAAACAAAGGTCTAGCTAGTCTTAAATCAATATTCTGGAGATGTAGGCACATTCAAAATTTGCATTCGAGATTATTTTACTAAGATTTTTGCTCGGTGACCATTTCGAACCAATGAAGAGTTCTAAACAGGGAATTGGTTATAAAAAATAATTGAACTACCCGATAACTGAGCTAACTATTCCAGCAAGTCATAATTTATTTGGGATAGCTATGAAAAAGCTCTAACGGCAAAAATAAGCAGGATTGTGGAAAATGTCCAAAAGTGTCATTAAAATAAGTATTCTATGTATTAGGAATTGAGCAAGCAAACAATGTAATGGATGGACTAAATTTTAATCAAAGGACTATTCTAATTTATGTAGCCTACCAAACAGGTCCTTAATTTGGAGTTTTTCAACACTAGCAGCCAGAAAACTTCTAGGAAGAAAACTAATGCACTTAAAAGCCCATGAATTTGTAAAACGTTCATGGAAAGAATTACTATTTTTGAATGATTAACAAATTAGGAACTTCTTTAGAAGTTCTTCCCGACCATTGTTTGTAGCACCCGAGTTGGGAAATTTGTTCATTATAGAACTTATTAACTCTTATCCAGATCTCATCACGAAGGTTGATGAGGAAGAGGATAGTCAGAGCATCTTTCTTATTGTTGTCATTCACCGACAAGAAATGATCTACAAGATAATACAAAATACAAAATAAAATGAAAAGAAAAAAATAACTTTTAATTTAAAAAAAAAAGAAAAGAAAAAAGAGAGATCTAAGAGGTAGTAAGAGAGAGAGAGAGGCAAAGATAGAGAGACGACAGAGGGAGGCGAGTGGGAATGGGAGAGTGACAAGAGAGGAAAGGAGAAAAGAGACTATGAATTGTATTTAATTGAAAAGAAAGGCTATGGATTGTAATTTATTGAAGGCTAAATAAGGTATTTAGGGTCTTATATTTGTTAAGCCTTGTAGTTTTCATTTTTATTTTAGCATTTTTCGTTTTATTTTTCACACTTGGGCCTCGACATTGATTAGGTTTTGTCATGACCCAAATTACCCGACAGTGAGGGCACTTATTCTAATTCACCTAGATAGGAGAACCCCTTACCACTATTTAAGCAAATACATGGAAATCTTAAATAAATAAGAAAATTCCAATTCTTATTACAATAGATTTTACAAAGATTAAATTCACAATAAAAACTACCCCAAGGACCAATATAAATAAGTTTTCACGGACCAAAAATCAATGATTTTGATGACACTTGTCGCGAAAAGACTTGACAAATAAGCCTGTCACCCAAACTGATATGAAATGAGAAAACAATACCAAATCAAGGCAAGACACCATAATGGAGTTGAACCACACATATATTGTAAAAGCAAAAGTTTATAGTCAAAGATACCATACAATATCCATAACCTGGTGTCACAGTGTAAGAACTACTAAATACATCTCAAATGTCAAAGATATTATAATAGTCTAGAAAGGATCAGAATTTGTCTCCGAATACTAGATAAATTATGAAAGAGATAGAAAGTGGTAGTAGGCCAACTCCTGAAGTATAGGATGTCTACTACGTCAATTATAATGTCAAATGCCGCCTAAATCAGCTATATGTGCGACATATGCGTGCCTAGATCTGCACCAAAAGGGCACAATATAGATGAGTACAGTCCACTTGTACTCAGTGCGTATCATAGGATGATTAAGTAAAGTAGAAAATAAAGCATTTAAACACAAATCATAGGCACATCACTAGCAATCAGAAAATGTTCCAAATGGTAGCCTACGTTATCTCCTCTAACAGTTCTACTATATACATATATAGCAAATATAGGTAGAGTAAAAAAGAACAAGTATACATATACACCAAATAAAAGTATAAGAAGATAGAATAAAAGGAGAGACATAAAGTCAAGAACAAAAATACATTCACAGAATAAGCACAATATATGGAATGCAATAAAGAAGAAAATGATGTGATATATGAGGTTGTCACACAACCTCCATATACACCTAGAAAGTTGTGCTCCTGAGCTAGGACCCATGGGGGGTTCGTCAACCCATATACAACCAATATCTAATATAAATATCCATAACTCCTCTCCAGTACATACATTGACAGGAGTTTTTTAATGATGTCACATTTTCTATCAAAAAAGCCAATCTTTCCAGTATTTCCAGTATTTTTGTGGTGGTACCAATATATTATGAATGAATATGATACGAGATGTAATGATCACAACCAACGAAAATGAGAATATTCAATATCCAACCAATATACGAACCATGCAATCCATAAATCCACTCAAGTAAACTAACCCTCCATAATTCAATATATTCCAAACAACATCATGTGAAATATTCAAGGAAAGTCATTGATACCACATAAATCACAACATCTAGTCTTTTCCCACCGAAAAGAGTGGAACCAACCTTACATATGTATTTACATAGCCAACAACATCATATAAGACCCCACACAGTCATACATAGCAAATAATGTCTTAAAACCACCAAATATTATCAATATAGGCCCCCAAAAAGGCACATAAATCACCTAAACACATTTTCCATGATTCAACTCTGTACCCATAGCATGTTTTTAAATTATTATAATCTACCCAACCCAGTCTGAAGAAAGTTAAGTCATAACCTTCCTCGAATGACAATACCGGTACGATAAGCCTATAAAATCGAGCTTCACCTCATGCATGAACCTAAAATCAGCTAAAACACACAAATATAAAATCTATACATCAAAAGAAAACCAGTGACACCCATATTACCCACATCTAAATTAGGGATAAATTGAAAAGTCAAAATGGTTTCCAAAAAAAAGGGTAAAACATGAATTTTAGTCAAAAAATATATTTCCTCTCATTAAAGGAACTCATAGGAGAAAACCCATGTGAAAATGGATTGAAATTGGGTTCTTGAATCAAGGAAATGCTAATTTATGCCTTTCGAGCAAAAATCCCCAAATTCCACCTTCAAATCTTAGTTTAAATAATATTTAAATGATACCAATCGAAGGAGAATATTTGAATGGGGTTTTGGAGCTTACCCAAGCTTAGAAATGGAAGATAATGCCCAAAAATTCAAACCCTAAGCTCCAAATCTCAAAAATTATGAAAATTTTTTAAAATGGGGAATTTAATCCAACTAGGCATCACCTAAGCAACTACCGGGTTGTTTAAGTGGACATCAGTTAAGTGACCAAGGGTTGCTTAAGCGAAGCCTACCTCATCACTTAAGAGACCTGGATTTTGCTTAATCTACAAGCATCTGGCACGCTATTTTTGGTTAAGCGACCAGGCCATTGCTTAAGTGACAATTTCTTAAGAGAGACTGGTGTCGCTTTGGTGATACTTTGGCTGTCATGACATGTCTCTTAAGAGACCGAAGATCGCGTAAGTGAGTGCACAAGCTGTGTGGTGCACTAGTGGAAGGCATGGAGAGTCTCTGCGAACCCCTCGGGGATACCTTTAGAATCTCGAGTACATAAATAAACCTTGATACCCCACTAAATTTGGTACTTCAAACTCAATAGAAATATCAGATTTTTGAAAAAAAATATCACTTACACAAAATTGACCTCCGAAACTCAATTTAACAATTTGCCGAACTGAAGGTCAAAATAAGTTATCAAAGTCGCAACACCACACTAATCATGTTACCAATATAAAATAGACGTTTCGGATCTGCAATCGTAGTTCATTTTGCCATTCGACGCACAGATCAAAAGATGTTGACTGAAGTCAAGTAATAAGCCTTTAAGACCAATAAAAAAATTTAAATCTCGCACAAATCACACTAAAATGCATTGGTAAATGTGCTAATCATCCTCACACCCTAGAAATACCACAATGCAACCACAAAGTGGGGTAAAATGGTCAAATTACATAAAAATAAATAGTTCTCCTAAATTACAAAAAATTAGGTCATTACATCACCCACCACTAAAAATCAAGTTCGTCCTCTAACTAAGGGCAATAGAAATGCATGAATCATTGAGAAGCTGGGGATAACTACTATGCATATTGGACTTGACTTCCCAAGTAGACTCATCTTCCGGTCGATGTCTACACTGGACCTTAACCACTGGAGTATGTATAGAACACAACTATCTAATATCCTTAGCTACTATGGAGATGGGCTATTTAACAAAAAACTACCACTCATGTTAATTAATTGAATCCCAATGAATGACATGAGACTCATCTAGAATGAAATGTTGAAGCATAGAAACAAGAAAAATTTGATGAACATCGGATAAATCTGGGGGCAACACTAACTCATAAGCCACATCCCTATAGTCCAAAGAATCTCGAAAGGTCCAATATACCTAGGGCTAAGCTTGCCCCTCATCCCAAACTTTATCACACCCTTCAAGGGAGTTACACAAAGAAAGAATCTATCACCAACACTAAATCTCAAGGCATAAATTCTACCATCCGCATAGTACTTCTGCCTAATCTTTACAGCTCGAAGTCTATCTTGAATGGTCCAAACTCTATACAAGGACTCACGAAGCCAGTCCATACCTAGAGGTTTAATCTCAAAAACCTTAAACTAACCAACTGGAAAACGATAATTCCTTCTATACAAAGCCTCAAAAGGAGACATATCAATACTGAATAGTAGCTATTATTATACACGAAGTCTGCCAAAGCTAGATACTACTACTACTGGCCACCAAAGTCTATCACACAAGCATAGAGAATATCCTCCAAAACATGAATAGTCCACTCAGATTGACCATCGGTCTTGAGGTGAAAACCACTACAAAGATCCACTTGGGTATGCACCTCCTTCTGAAAAGTCTTCAAAAAGTGAGATATGTACCCTGCACCTCATTTTGAGATGATAGACACTAACTCAACATGAAGATGAACTATCTCGCAAATAGAGATACAGACCAATCGCTCAACACTGAAGAAAACCTAAACTAAAATAAAACATGCAGTTCACCAATCCATATTAACCCACACACTACCAGAACCATGAGAAGTACAAGGCAAATTAGTCATAAAGTCCATAGCGATCTATTCCCATTTCCACTCAGGAATGTATAAACTCTAAAGCAATCCAACGGATCTCAAATACTCGACCTTCACCTACTAGCAACATAGGCAATGAGCTATAAAGTTTGCTACATCCTTCCTCATGCCTCCCCTCCAGTAATGTTGCCTCAAATCATGTTACGCCATGGTCACTCCCAGTTGCATAGAATAATTAGAACAATGAGCATACTCCAAAATCAATCTAATCAAATCACCCACTCTAGGCATACAAACTCGATCACCAATCCTCAAAATATTATCTTTATTAAGTGAGTTTCCTTAGCCTCACCACTCAACACCTTATTGCAAATCACTCTCAACCCAACATCATCAAATTGATAAGCCCAAATTTGCTTTATCAAGGAAGACCTAGCATCTACAAATGCCAAAACATATCCAGTTATCAAAATATCAAGCCCTAGCCAAATACCAAACCTCTAAGGTCTAAGGCCTCTCTTGGGTCAAAAGATGCATCAAGCTATCCATGTTAGCCAGCTTCTGACTTAAGATATCTGCAACCATATTAGCCTTGCCTGGATGGTAGAAAATAGTCAATTCATAATCCCTAAGCAACTGAAGCCAAAAATGATCCCTAATATTTAGATCTTAATAGGTGAAGAAATACTGAAGGTTGTGATAATCTGAGAAAATCTTACAACTGACTACATACAAATAGTGCCTCTACAACTTCAAAGCAAAAATAGTTGTGCACAACTCTAAATTATAGGTAGGGTATTTGATCACATAAGGCTTCAACTGATGAGAAGCATATGTAATCATGTTACCCTCCTACATCAACATAGTATGTAACCCAACAATAAAGGCATCACAGAAGACGGTAAAACCTACACCTCCCTGGGCAAAGTAAATATAGGATCTTAAGTCAATAATTACTTGAGCTTTTGAAATCTTGCCTCACAAACATCAGATTACTAAAGGGAAATCTTGTTCTAATTCAACTTGGTCAATCGAGCTGCAATAAATTAAAACCCTCAACAAATCACTTATAGTAACCTACCAAACCAACAAATCTCTGAATCTTGGTAGAAGAAGTGAGCCTAGCGCAATTACTACTCTAATTTTAGCCAGATCGACAACAATACCATCCTTTGTCACCACGTGACCCATAAAACAAATAAACTTCAACTAAAACTCACACTTAGAGAACTTAGAATACAACTTCTATACTTTAATCTTTAAAGTACAATCCATAAATACTCCTCATGATCATCTCATTCTTAGAATAAACCAAGATATTATCTATAAATATAACGACAAAAGAGTAAAGATACAATCAAAATAACTGATTCATTAACTCCATTAATGTGTTTGGATAATTGGTCAACCTAAAAAACATGATAAAGAACTCATAATGTCCTATTGAGTTCAAAAAGTTGTCTTCAAAATATCCGAGGCCCTAATCCTCAACTGGCGATACTAGGATCTTAAGTCATTATTCGAAAACAGCAAGGAACCCTGAAGTTGATCGAACCATCATAAATATGTGGAAAAGGGTACTTATTCTTAACTACCACCTTATTTAACTATCGATAATCATAACACATCTTCCTAGACCCATATTTTTTCCTTATAAACAAAATAGGCGCACCCCAAGGTGATATACTAGGTCAGATAAATCCCTTATCCAATAACACCTGCAATTGATCTTTCAATTCCTTCAACTCCGTTAAGGCTATCCTATAAAAATAAATAAAAATGGTCTTGGTAGCTGGGTCAACATCAATAGCAAAGTCAATATCATGATCCATAGGCATACTAGTCAAATCCATAGAGAAAATATCCATGAACTCACGGACAACACGAACGAAATCCAAATAAGAAGGGAAATAACACGAATCACGAAGATAATCCAAATGAGACAAACATCATTTCTCTACCAAATGATGAGCCTGGATGAAAGATATGACTCTCTTGGGACCCGAATGAAGCACACCCTTCCAAGTTATTCTTGTTATACCCTACAAAGATAAAGTCATAGTCTTAGAATAACAATTTAGGACAATACTATATGGAGCCAACCAATCCATACCCAAGATGACGCCAAAAACTACCATACCTAAGACAATCAGATCAACCTAAGTCTGACACCTAGCAAAAGTCACATAATAAGATTGGTACACTAATCAACCATAAAAGAATCTCTTATGGGGTTAGATACATGGATAAGCGAATCAAGAGGCTCACAAGAAGAATCAAAACCTAAAGAAAAATATACAAAACAGATAGAAAAAAGTCAATCCAAATCAAATAACATATATTCAAGGTATGAAACAAATTGGGATGATACCTTTAATATCAGCAGTGGAGGCCTTTGCCTCTGGCCTGACTATTATAGCATAGCACTAACCACGTTTAGAACATAACGAGTAGCCCACAACCACCATCACAGGCACCACTACCTCTGCCTTTCACACCTCTAGTAGAACCTCTACCCCTGATAACCGATATAGGAGTAGCACTAAAAGTACAATCAGAGAAATCCTTGGCAAAATGGCAATTCTCATCACACAAATAGAAAACCCTATGGCCTAGCTGAATGGAAGAAGGTACTGCTGAACTAGGACGACTATCCAAAGATGCTGAAATAGAAGGCCCACTACCTGAACCCTTGAAGGCTGCCTGCAGTAGTCTACCATGAAACCCACAAAAGCCTCTAGAATCTCTACCTCAGGAAGTGTAACCTTAGAACTTACCATGATGATGCAACTTCTTGGCGCTTCCCTAAAATGCTCTGTTACGACCCTATTATAAGTCAAGATGGCATCTACTCTATGCCACAGTAGGTAAGCCAAACCATAACCTAAAGCTAGACATAATGGGATAAATTGATGGAAAATTCCCAACTTAGGTAAAAATCAACAACGCAATTGATAAATACGTAAAACATTTAACATGAATAAAGATAGTTAATACAAGATTCCATCCCATGACCTAGTAAAGCTGGTACAAGATCATCTAATAACTATAATACAACTCCAAATATTTAGAATAGTTAACCACATATGTCTCAATGATGAAAGACTGAATATCAAAATATAGAAAGAAATATATGATTCTGACTCCTAGAGCTCTTCCTATCTTTGAAAATATAAATGCAACACGATCATTGATTAACAATAATAGCCAGTTCTCAAATCTACACCAAAAAGAAACAAAAATGTAGTATGAGTACCAAAACAATAGGTACTCAGTAGGCATCATCGGTTGACTGAGCTAAATTATGATATAAGTATGATAAAATGCAAAATATCATAACTAAGTCAAGGTACAAAAATAAACCTGAATCATCCCTAAGGATGTTGTACATAACAAGTAATTTAATCATAATAATAATATAACACAATGCATCAACACATGCCAATATCTCCATGCAATATAAATAAATAAATCATAATAATAACATATCATAAGGCATCACACAAGCAATCACAAACTAAGAAATTGGCTTCAATATGCCAATTGGTGCAAAAATTAAATAACACATCATAGACTCTTATATTCCTAGAGAGTACACTCAACGATAGTATGAAAAAACCATTAATATCTTACAAAAACCCAACTCATTATTTAACCATCATTCCATAATTTATCATCAATTCGATCTATTACCAATATTTGACAATACATGCACATTCTATAATATTACCATCATTTAATAACCTTATCATAAATAATCTCTAGTCACAATTTATTAGCCAATCCTCTCTTCTTAAATAATTCATTTGATTACTAGTCATTTTATAACCTCTAGCCATCATTTATCACTTAAACTACATTAATTATCATTATTCATCCTTTACCAACTAATCCTTATTTTTCAACTAGCCATGATTAGTCACTTAAACAATATCCACCGCTAATCCTTATTTATCACTAATAATCAACTATATAACCTTATAATTATTTATCAGTTTTGGGCTATATCTGGCATCCCTAATCTCAACATCATACCTAATTTGTATATGCATACATATATATATAATCATTTCATAATAAATAGTTATACTTGAACAGGTAGATGTACATATAGGTACGTCTAAATAACCATCCTCCAGCATTGCCGGATATCAATGTATCATCATAATCATCCCCTGAAATTAAAATAGGTAAAATTAACTCACCATAATCCTCTTTAATTGAACTAGGTATAATCAATATCAATATCTTCTTCCAAAACTAAATGAAGTATAATCAACATATTATTATCTTCTAGTATCAAACTGGGTATAATCAAAATCATAATCTTCTTCCAGAATTAAATCGGGTATAATCAACATAATCATCTTCTGAAATTAAATCAGGTATAATCAACATCATAATCACCTTCCAAAATTGAACTAGGTATAATTAACATAATCATATTTCAGAATTGAACCGGGTATAATAAATATCATAATCACCTTTCAGAATTAAACCAGATATAATTAACATAATCATCTTTTGCAATCTAATTGGGTATAATAGACATCATAATTACCTTTCAAAATTGAACTGGATATATTTAACATAATCATTTCCTAGAATTGAACCAGGAGTAATCGATGTCATAAATGCTAATATAGTTAAGCATCCTAATTTCTATCATAATTAATAGCATAACTTCCAATATAATTAATAAGCAAGACTTCTAGAATAAGTAATAGCACAATTTCTAACATCATTAACAAGAATGGCTTCTATCATGAATACAAGCATAATTGTTTAGCATGATCATAATAATAAGTAATAGCATAGGCAATAACTTATCAATAGCATGCTCAAAGGCTTATCAATAGCATAATAGATAGCTTATACATGGCATAACTAATAACTTATTGCAACATGATTCATATTTCATAGAATAAGTGACAATCTAATCTATTAGTTTCTGACCATTATTTCTAATGTCATCATTGCCAAAACCATCAAGTAGCAAGGTTTCTCATTATTGCCTCAAAGAGGTATTCTCTAGGTATTCAACAAGCATATAAGGATTTAAAGAGAGCAAATCATCAATCTTGGCTTAAGGTGGGTTAAAGATCCCACTTCTAAGTTATCGAAATACATTATAAGCTAAAATCTACCCCAGTCTAGAAAAAGGTATCTAAATCTACTCTTAGATGTATAGCAAGCCACAATTATCCCTAAGGTAGAGATTCTTCTTAAGCACATTAACTAAGTCTAATGGAAGCTAGGGCAACCTTCATTAGTGTAAGCAACCAAGGACAAACTTACCCTAAGCATGAGTGTCGAAAACATTTTTACCAAACTTGAGTAATCTAAGGCATTCTCATGCTAAAGATAAGTAATGAAGTCCAATTCACCTAAGGCATTAGTAAACAAGTCAAGTGTTTCAACTCTATAATTTCAATTTAGTCTAAACAGTCCAACTAACCAAAATCTCTCATTTCATCAATCCAATACCTAAACCCATCCCAAATCCAACACAATATCATAAACATACTATAAAGTAGCTCAATCTAACAAGGGATAAACCTAGCCTACCTCGATGTCGAAGAAAGCTCAATGATCTACTAAAACCAGTAATTTTCCTTTTGAGAAGTCTTCTTAAGATGCCAAGATATCATAAACACATTCTACTCAAAAATACAAAAATAACGATACATATATTGCATCATTGTGCTTCGAGTCCAACAAATCACATCAAAAACCCCATGTGGGTCCCATTCATAGAAATCACATATCTGAGACAAACTTGATATTTTTTATGCTTAAGGAATAATTACCCTAAAAATGGGTGAAATCTAAGCTAAATTTGGGCTAAAATCAAGCCTCAAGCTTTTGGGGATTTGAGTAAGAAATCAATAAAATCCAGCAAAAAAAGGGTAAATTCTTCCCTTAAATTGGAAAATAATCATGAAAACAATTATTAATTAAGCTTTCCAAACACCCAAAAGCTTCAACCCCACTCAGTATCACTATATAGGGTTTAATCTCTCAAAGAATGGGTGACAAATGACTGAATTCACAATGTAAGGGGTGTATTTATATCGAGTCCAGGCCATCGAGAGTCGTTGCCGTGACTTGAGCTCCCAGGTTGTGATACCTTGGGCCTTTCATGGTGAATCATGATTGTGGTACCTAGGGACTTTCAAGGGTTTTGCGGTCTCAACCTTTGATACCGCGATAGTGATGGCATCAAATGACAGCTAAAACTTGGAAAATCTTCCAAGTTTCTACTAAGCCCTCGAGATTTATTCAGAACCTTGTATACACAATAGAACTATGTAACCATAGAAAATTCAAATTTTTGAACTCAATAGAGCTATCAAAATATCCATCTGAGGTTGCTTCGACAAAATGTGGATTCCATACCCATATTTCATTTGCTTAACTTTCTGACGAATAGTTTGAAATGATTTGGAGTGTCTCAAAACCTAAACCATAGGTCTATCTAGCCTAAAATCAATATTTTGGAGACATTGGCTTAGTCAAAATTTGCATACTAGATTATTTTACTAAAGTTTTGCCTGGTGGACATTTTAAACTAGCGAACACTTTAAAATAGGGAATTGCTCTAAAAAATAAATGATCTGCCCAACAACCAATCTGTAAGTTCCAAAAAGTTTTACATGACTTGGGGTAGCTATAAGAAGGTATAACAGCAAAAATAAGTGGAAATATGGAAATTAACCTAAAGGGTCATTACAATATCCACTACTAAAGGAACTCTCATTCGTAAAAGTTAAGGATTAGGATATACCTAAAGTCTTAGATAGGTGAGGATACTGGGTTCACATCTCTCTATCGATCTCCTAAGCGTCCTTCTCCTTTGAGTGGTGCCTCCACTAAACCTTAACTATAGAAATCTCTCTAGTGCGCAATCGCCTGACTCCACTACCAAAAATAAGCACGGGTTTCTCCACAAAGGTGAAATGCTCATCCAATTAGACTATACTCCATCTAAGCACATGATAATGATCAGTAATATATCATCGTAACATAGAGACATGGAAATTTAGATGAACACCAGTAAAATCTAGAGGTAGATGATGAGTAGTGAGTTTACCAATTATTTGCACTCATTTTTCATGAACACTATCTTGTTTTGAATGAATAAATGAGAAAAAATCTATAGGTAAATGCACTAATATCCACTCTTTGCAGGAAGAAAGTTGAAAGACCAAAAGATATGGATTGGAGCTGAAAATAATAAAAAGGGAGCAAGGAAGAGTGCAGCTGAAAACTTGGACTATATCAGCCTCGATTACCATGACCACGATCCTCTATCTGCGGTTGTGGTCAGTCAAGATGGTTAGAGTAATGTGATTCGACCACAAAATCACAGTCACGAACGTTTGTCTGTGATCGCGTTTAAGTGAGAACAAGACCAGGGGCAGATCTGTAAAAGTACTTAGACATATCCTAAGCCATATCTAAGAAAAAGACCCTTCCTCTTTAATAGAGATTATCTCATACCATATCTTGGAATTCAAGACTTAAACCTTAATCTTGGGAAAGTATGTAATTAATTTTGGGAGGATCAATTTCCTAGTTTCTTGTTGAAGAATGGATGCATTGAATGAACCGTATGGTATATTTCTCCTTACTTTCTTCATGATTAGCTAAATAATTTAGTATTGGAATTATTTTGAATTAGCATGTGATTGTGTATGGGTATTGTTGTGTTTGCATGGATTTTAGTTGTTGAGTATGGGTTTGACCATTACTTGAGATTATGAGTTAGGATTTGATAGGTGAAAATCCCAAATTTCCAAACGGCTTTGATAGGTGAAAGATCTAAGCTCTAGAAACCCTTTGAAATACTCAAAAAAGGGACTTAGGTGAATATCAAGTTACCCATAACATCCTTGAAAGAGGGTTATCGGGGTATAAGGTAATGGTGAACAACTAAGCCTATGGTTTACTACCCTTTGAAATCTTAGAAATAAGTGTTTAGGGATTGTAATTCATGTTAAGAGCATCATCCTAGAAATACGGATGCTTGGTTGAGGTTTTTGGTGGTTATACAAACTCCACACTTATTAGGTGCTCGAAAGAACTAATGAGTGAAAACGTGGGGGTTTTTATTAAAAGATTTACCTCAATGACCTTTGACTTAGCCTATCCATTAATTAATAACTAAATTCCATACTAAACCAACACTATCATACACGCTTAACCTCTAAGGATACATGAGCCCAAGATTCCTCCAAACATTGAATTTAAATCAAAGATATCGTTTACTGATTACTTGCTAAAGGTATTAGTAAAAAAGGTTCCCAAACAAATCCCCTCTATTTAATTATACATGTCTTTTTATTTAGCATTCCAGATGACCTTATAGTAATTGGAATACCCATAGGTCAGAAGTCTGTAGCATTCGCTCCTCAAGATTTGACCCTAATTTACATTGGGTTACTTAACAATGATCGTCTCACCCCTCAATTATGGGAATGAGTTGAGCATTATCAAAATGGCACCGTCATCGGGGAGTGAAGTGTAGATTTTACTTGTGTGGTGTTATTCTTACTTTGGAGTATCCAGAGTGTTACACTTTATTTTCCTTATTGTTTTTGAATCTTTTGTAGGTAATTTTAGCATAAACAGAACCATGAGTGAAGGCCCTAATCATGTGGAACCAACCGATAATACTTGAGGAGAAAGCAACTTAAATGATAGGGGTCATGCGAGTGAAAATCATATCCCACCTCATCATAGCGGAGGGACATTCTGTGTGACTAGTATCATGCTTTATGTGTTGCAAATTAAAGGGCTATATGGAGGTTAATCACATGAAGACCCATATTTTCACTTAAGGAACTTTTTGGAGGTCTACACACCATTTAACATTCCTTGCACCACTCAAAAGGCCTTTCAGCTTCGTGTATTCCCATTCTCACTAATAGGTGAAGCATTGTTGTGGTTCCACTCACTCCCTATGAACTCAATTACTTCATAGAGTGAATTCACAAGGATTTTGTTAAATAAATACTCCCATCCCTCCAAGGTCTATCAACCAAGGGATGAAATTATGAATTTTAGATAAAGGATTGGGAAACCACTTTACGAAGTGTAGGAGATATTTCATTGGAAATTAGCCCAATGCCCAAAACAAGAGATTCTGGGGAAGACACTTCTTCAAATATTCTATTGGGTACTTGAGCCTTTTAACCAAATAGTGGTAAATAATACAGCGGAAAGGTTTTTCTTAAACTTACATTTCAATGTAGCTACAAAAATGTTGAGAGAGGTAACTAATCAAAATTGGGAATGGCATACCTGAGATTACAACATCTCTATAAGTTCTTCACTAAAACCCACGGTTAGCAAGGAACAACAAAAATGGGGCGATGAGCAAGAGGAAACCTTGGCAAAGATATTGACTCAACTTGAACTCCTAACTAAGTATGTCATGGGTGCTCCACCAAAATCCCATGGCAAGGATGATGAAGAAATTTGGTATTTAGCAAACTCCTCGAAGGGTTCCCACCTGTCCTACCATAAGCAAGCTAGGAATCAAGGTTGAATAAATTGGGTTGGTAGTTGAGTTAGGAGAGAACAGGAGCATGAAGCTTGCTATTTTGTACCTCATCATGACTAGGATTCTAACAAAGAGTCAACCTTTATTGATGCCAATAGAGGTAGAACAGAGGATATCCTAGCAAAAAATTTGAACAAAGTTGAGGGAACAGACAAATTGATTTGTGAATTAAATGAGGACTTCATTTTACTCTCTAAAATGGTGGTCTCCCATTCGGTCTCTATTAAAGAATTAGAAAATCAAATAGGTCTAGTCATCATACGTCTAGATGCTAAACCTAAGGGGAAATCCACTATTATCACAATCATCAACCTCTAAAATGATGATCAAATCTTGGTGATGCATACAGAGGGTAAAAAACTAAAGGAAGAGCACATGACGGAGGACTTAGGCGAAAAATTTCCCAACGCCCGATCAAAATAATGGTTGTCCCAAAGTCTAATTGACAAAGAGAAAAAAGAGGTGAAAAACATTATTGGTCAGTTAATTTATGAGGGAGAGTTTGATAAGTGGGGTCCTATGGACCCTCCTTGATAAATTGATACATTCCAACATCGTGCCACAATGATAATTAAGTCATTATGTGGGAGGCAACCCACAAATTCCACGAGGATGGCTCATATCCTTTTTATTATATTTTTATAGTTTTGATGGTTAGTTTTCGTATATGAATAACTCATGTATGTGTGTCACTATGGAGAGCTTTGCATAAGCTTAGAAAGAAAGAAGTGTGCATAATTTGAGATAAAAGCCAATCAAAGAAGTAGACATGCCCTCAATTATTATGACTGCGGTCCCCTGGTGCGACCTCGGCTACTCACTTTTTCGCGATTGCAGTCTTTCAGTTAAGATCGTGGGAACAGAAGCTAGTTGATTTATCAGCTATCTTTCTAATTTCCTCGTACTTTCACTCAAGTTCTTGCATACAGGAATGGTCTAATATCAAGAAAATTGGTGATGGTGCAAAGTTTGAAAAGAATATCCGCCTTTGATGGAGATTTAGGGAGCACCCTTATCTCTTTGTTAGCTTTAATAATTCTTGTAGTAGGGACACTACAGCCTTTTCGATTGGGGGTATTTCCTTATTAATTTTATTTGGGCTTGTATTATTTATATTGCAACGTACTTTTTTTATCTTTTGGACAATTCTTATTGTGATCCTTATTTGAGTTGTAATATTTGGGCACTCTAATGGTGTTCACATTCTCATGGGTTAACTATTTTGTTCTGATTTAGCTATTTCAACCTAAATTTTGTTAGATGATCTTTGCCTTAGTGATTGGATTTCCAACCATAGGTGTAGGGGATGTATGAGAACCCATGGCATCACGGCCTTAGAATTCAAGGGAAATCTGAGTACCTGTAGCATTGCTAATTTGGGGTTTCATTAAGATCCATTGGTGAAGTCGGAGTAACCATATGGTTGTTTTCCCATACTATGAACTTCAATGTGAGATAATAACTTGGATGGTTTACATGATTAGTAAATTATATATGGTGCAGATGCAAAAGCAAACAACCCCCTCTGTCTGAAAATTTCAAAATATTCAAAGGCATAGGCATGAGCAACTTTGTGATGAAATTTTTCCCTCTTTCTATGACCCCGAAAGTTGACTTTGGAAAAATAATGAATATTCCATCTTTGTCTCGAGCGGGTAGAACAATTCAATCCTCTTGACGACATTTGCATGCCATGTGTCTGAGATTAATTATCTCCATCTCATGTGTACTTATACTATCTAGAACTTGACCCCTTATTCTTTTAAAGCTAATGTTTGACTGTGCTAGGTTGTTAAAATGATCATAGGTCATCTTGTGATTTTGGAAGTCCACGTTAGCCTAAAGATCCTACCAATACATAAGAGTTACCCCTAGTCACCCCCTTTGAGCCTTTAGGCCTTTCTTTGGCAAATATATTACAAATCGTGACCCATCTATTCATCCTCTCTTGAACCCTATCCTCCATGAACTTGAGAATACAAATTGAGGCTAAACGCCTAAGTTGGGTATGGTGGAAAAAGAAAGAAGTATAGTTGGGCCACGAAGTCTTAAGAAGGTCCCTACAATCTTAAGAAAGTGAAGATTTTTGGATTTGAATAAAGAAATGAACCCACAAAGGAAATAAAGGCTTTATCTATAAATAAAGAAGAAGAGGGGTTGTAGAAGAAGAGAAAAAGAGGAAAGTGGGAAAGCCTAGAAAAAGAAAAGGTAGGCAAAGTAGTAAAGTGAAAAAAATGGTCAATAAGTGAAGCATGATAAGAGTAAGATGTAGAAGTTCAAGGAGAGTGTAACCTTGTGTTCCTAATTTAATATCCTACCCTACCCTAAAACTATATTACAAGCTCAACAAGCCCTTTGTAATTTGCAACCAAGTGTAGTCATTGTAGTGGTGACTAAAAATAGGGGCAATCCTATGGCATGGTACTTGTTAACATAGAGAATTTCTTTAGAGAGTGAGTGGTTGCACTTAAAATTTTTTGTTGAATGATTAGTAACTAGGTGTGTGAAATTTTTATTTCTCATGAGGAGGCGTGTGAGCTAGTTGAGGTGGGTGATTTTGTCATCTCCCGAGCAATAAGGTAAATAAGGGTATAACATGCAAGTCATTTTTAGAGTGTTAGTAGTTTTTACATGGTTGCTCACCAAAGTATATTTCATCCTTCACTATTCCACTTTATAATGAGGGGAGTGGTTAAAAACTTATTTGCCCATATGTGAAATTCTTTTAGTAGTGGCAATCAAACTTGAGTCTTCATGATCATTGAAGTGATAGTAAGAGGGTGTACATATGAAATTGTCTCATAAAAGGTGGTAGAGTTACTTGAGGACAAGCAAGGACTTAAGTTGGGGGTGTTGATGAGTGGTGAGTTTACCACTCATTCACACTCATTTTTTGTGCACATTACATTGTTTTAATCAAATAAATGAGACAACATCTATGGGTAGACACACAAATATCCACTCTTTGTAGCCATAAAGTTGAGAAGACCAAATTATGTGGATTGGAGCTGAAAATGATAAAAAAAGGGAAAAAGGAAGAGTGCATCTAAATACCTAGACTGTATGACCCTGCAAATTTCTCTCGTAGTCTGATCCTTAAAGCGTGTCAAGTGAAGCGTAAATCCGATCTAAAAAGGTTAAGAAGTCTCTTCCCCAGTGAAAAATATTTTTAACCATGTAGAATTTCCCTAATATCAATTTTTCATCATGTAGAGCATTGAATAAGCTTTCTATCAATACCAATTTTGTCAAAATCCAACATCAGACAAGGAATTTATGGCCATTTTATAGAAAGTAGTTGGAACCGCCCAGGTGCGACGGGACTGACGGACCATCGAGCTTGCGATGGACCATCACCCAGCCCTTCGTAACCAAGGAGGTGACTTTCTTTTTAGCCTAAATTTCAATGGCCAGGATGATGGACCATCGAGGGTGCAACGAACTATCGCTGGGACCGTCACGCTGGGGCAGTGTGGCCTCATCCTGGACAACGTGCAATGAGTGGTCCAACGACCATCGGGTTTGTGATAGACCATTGTTGAGACCGTTGTATCGAGGAAGTATGTTTTTTTTTTGACCGCTGTGTTACGGACGATCCAATGGACCTTCAGACTGAGCGATGGACAATCTATTCGACCGTAGCAGCCCTCGATTAAGCATTTTTAAGACATTTTTATAAGGGCTTTTTGGGTATTTTCCCACTCTTTTTAGCCCCTATTTGTATCCGATCATGGATCACAACTTCATTTCTCATCTTAAAAATCAAAAACTAGGGTTTCTACAAAATCAAAACCCTTTCTTCTTCTTCAAGAAAAATCAAGAGAAATCAAGAAATCAAGAATCTCTCCAAGAGCTTTCAAGAAAGAGTTTCTCTAAGGTATGTAGATGTTGATTATTGGATCCCTTTCATATAAGAAGCGCAAGAACCCTTTTGTAAATTTCAAAGATCTTATGTTTGTGGGTTTTCATGATTCATGTGACTTGAAATTGATGTTCATGCTATTATTGAGTTTTTATTCATGTTTGTTTGCAAGGTTTTCAAGCTTTGACCCTAGTATGTGATGTTCATGATAAACCCTCTTCAAGTTGCTTGTTAAGTGATGTGTTAATGTCAATTAAGTGAATAAAATTGTTGAATAAGAAAATCATGATCCCCATATGTTTGATAAAATGTATATGTGAAGGAATTAGAGCCATTATAGCACGTTGACTAGAAATCCCCAATTGTGTGCAAGCCCATGCATGTCAAGTGTTTTTTGAAAAGCCCTAGTGAATGAATTATGACATGATAGCATGAAATTCTCCAATTATGTGCTCTTTTATACATTCTAAGACTTTAATACATGCCAAGTGTTTGATGTAAGACCTTATTGAATGGATTATGAGCCAGTAGCATGTCTCCCTATATTATCACATGTTTATGATTCCTAAATGCTTGAAGTGATGCCTTAGTGATTGTGATGGTGAATGATTGTCCATGGTCTTGATTATTCAAGAATGATTATGTTTTACTTTTGTGTTATTGAGTCCTGGGGGTATTTATACCTGACAATTTTGCTGCAGTCTAGAGCCCGTGTCAGTTTTCACGATAATTCCAATCGAGCCATGATTATCAGAACTCAGAAAGTTATAGAACTCTGTATTCTTAGATAGATACAAAATTTAGTAAATCTTAGTTATTTGTGTAATCGCTGTAATCTCAGTATCGCTAGTAATCTAGCCTCAGTTCTGTACCCAACTCAGATCTAGTAGTATTCAAGTGTCCAGTTCTGACCTCTGTACTAATCGATTACTTTATTCATAGCTCAGTGTCGTTCAGTCAGATAACGAGATTCAGTAGTATTTCACCAGATACGAAACCAAGTGAATTCAGCTTAACTCAGTCAGAACATTCCAGAAAAATGATCAGTATCAGATTCAACTTAGCTTGTGTTCATTTAAGAATCAGTTCAGAGTCTTTCAGTTGGGAGTAGGAGCTAGTACTGAGAAAGGGCAGGGATGGTGGCTCCCCGCCAGAGAGGCAGAGTTATTAGGAGAAATCCCTGAACTCTAAAACTGCATAGCAAGCGCAGGATGCAGAAGTCACCCGTCAGGAAAGGCTGGTTATCCGTTAGATAGGCTTGACTATTATATGCCTTAGGCTTGACTTCCTGTGAGGGTCACCTATCAGATATTCTTAACCAGAGAGGTCTTTACTCGTGGCATAGTAATGATACCCTTCCAGCTGGGGTTATAGGTTGTACCCCACTAATTAAGATTCGGGGTATGTCGGTTAAGTGACTACTTCCCACAGTTATATTTCAATATTAATCTTTAGAATTTAGGACTGTTAGATACAATCATCTATCTCAGTGAGAAATTTAGATAGTTCCATTGATTCATGGACCGCCCGTCAGATAGGCTTGGTCTCATATAAAGTAATTCAGTATCAGATTCGGAGATCACCCATCAGATATGCTTGATCTCAGTCTTAGATTCAGTTGAGTATTCTTGTTATAAGATCTAGAGATCACCCATTAGATAGGCTTGATCTCATTCTTAAATTCATTTGAGTATTCTTGTTATTAGATCTAGAGATCACCCATCAGATAGGCTTGATCTCAGTCTCAGATTCAGTTGAGTATTCTTCTTATTAGATCTAGAGATCACTCGTCAGATAGGCTTGATCTCAATCTTAAATTCAGTTAAGTATTCTTTTTATCAGATCTATAGATCACCCGTCAGATAGGCTTGATCTCAGTCTCATATTTAGTTGATTATTCTTGTTATCATATCTAGAGATCACCCGTCAGATAGGCTTAATCTCAGTCTCAAATTCAGTTGAGTATTCTTGTTATTAGATCTAGAGATCACCTATCAAATAGGCATGATCTCTGTCTCAGATTCAGTTGAGTATTTTTGTTATCAGATCTAGAGACCACACATCAGATAGGCTTGATCTCAGTCTCAGATTCAGTTGAGTATTCTTGTTGTCAGATTCGAACATGATCTTTTATTACCATTTATAGTTGATTCTAGAATTATACATTAGAGAGGTTTAATCTCTGATACATTCAGTAGAAAGTAGAAAGCTAAAAATTTAGTCAATGATATGAGTATATTTTGTCAATCAGCTTCAGTATCCTCAGATTCTGAGATCACTCGCTAGATAAGACTGATCTCAACTCCAGTACTCAGTTATCGGTATTAGATAATTTAGTTGTTCAGTATCTCAGTATTAGTAGTGAGTTCAGATTTTAGTAATGCAGTATCTGAGTTTCATTATTTAGAGTCGTGATGGTTGTAGTCATGGTTTGTGCATTCATGAATGTGTTCTCATTTAGTACTCTCATTATTATTCAGTCAAGTAATTGTTCAAGCATAAGCCCTTGCATTTAGCCTTACCTCATCTGCATACTCGGTATATTCCCATACTGGCACATTTGTGCTATGATATTTTATTTCACACCATAGGTTCAGAGGCATGAGATCCACAGTACCCTTAGCAGCTCAGTCCCAATGAGCAGCAGTATACATAGTAGAGAGTCCTCTTTATTCGAGGATGATCCTTTTATCATTATTGCATTAGATTTTGTTTATTTTCACTATATGGAGTTAGTTGGGGACATGTCCCATCAACTTCACAACTCAGAAAGTTTAGAGGCTTTTCAAACAGTTGTATCAGTATTCAGTTTTAAATTTTGAGTATTTTTAGATGTTTTGAAGATTATGGCCAGTTTCCACATTTATAATCTATTTTATGCAGTGTCCAGGTACAGATATCAGTAGAGGATTACCTTGTATTCCTTTGGGATCATGAGCACCGTGTGATATTTCGGTTCTAGAAAATTAGGTCGTTACATAGACTACATCAGCCTTGGTTACTACAATCGCAGTCCTCTATCCTCGATTGCATTTAGTCAAGACAGTCATAGCAATGCAATTGCAACACAAAATCGCAGTTCCAAGGTCGTGGTTGTGGATAGATATCTTGGAATTCAAGAATTAAACCCTAATCTTGGGCAAGTGTGTAATTAATTTTGGGAGGACCAATTTTCTAGTTTATTATTGAAGAATGGATGCTTTGAATGACCCATATGGTACATTTCTCTTTACTTTCTTCAAGAGTAGCTAAATAATTTAGTCTTGGGATTATGTTGAATTAGTGTACGATTGTGTGTGAGTATTGTTATGTTTGCATGGATTTTAGTTGTTGAGTATGGGTTTCACCATTGCTTGAGCTTATGAGTTAGGATTTGATGGGTGAAAACCCCAAATTTCCAAATGGGTTTTATGGGCGAAACCTCCAAGCTCTAGAAACCCTTTTTCATCCTCAAAAAGGGGGAGTTATGTGAATATCAGGTAACCCATAGCATCCTCGAAAGAGGGTTATTGGCGGACAAGGCAATGGTGAACAACAAAGCCTATGGGTTACTTCCCTTTGCAATCTTAGAAATAAGTGTTTAGGTATTGCAATTCATGTCAAGAGCATCATCCTATAAATAGGGATGCTTGATTGAGGGTTTGGGTGGTTATATAAACTCCACACTTGGGTGGTGCTTGAAAGAGCCAATGAGTGAAATCGTTGGGGTTTTATTGAAAGATTGACCTCAATGAACTTTGACTTAGCTTATTCATTAATTAACAACTAAATTACATACTAAACCAACACTATCCCACACGCTTCACCTCTAAGGATACCGGATCCCAAGATTCCTCCAAACCTTGAATTCAAATCAAAGATATTGTTTACTGATTACTTGTTAAAGGTAGTAGTAGAAAAAGTTCCCAAACAAATCCCCCCATTTAATTATGCGTGTCTTTTTAGTTAGCATTCTGGATGACCTTATAGTAATTGGAATACCCATAGGTATGAAGTCTATAACATTTACTCCTCGAGATTCTACCCCAATTTACATTGGGTTACTTGACAACAACCGCCTCATCCCTAACTTATGGGAGTGTGTTGAGCGCTATTAGTAGAGCTAACTCATAAGTTATCTCACTAACTGCATGAAGAATATTAAAAGGTCCAATATATCTAGGTTTGATCTTGCCCATCCTTTCAAACCTCATCATACCCTTCATGGGTAATACATAGAGGAATACATGATCACCAAATGCAAATCTCAAAGCATAAATCCTACGGTCTGCATAGACCTTTTACCTAATCTGATCTTCTCTCAACCTATCTTGAGTCACCCTGACTCTATCCAGCGACTGCTGAAGCAAATCAGTACCATGGGGCCTTACCTCAGAAGTCTCAAGCCATCATTTCAGAGAATGACATGTCCTACCATAAAAGCCTAAAAAGGCACCATCTAACTGGTCATATAATAACTATTAGTATATGGGAACTCTTCCAAGGCTAATTATTACTCCCACTAGCCTCTAAAATCCATAACGTAGGATCGTAGCATGTCCTAAAGAACCTGAATTATCTGCTCCTATTGACCATCTATCTGTAGATGAAAAGCTTTACTAAGATCCACCTGAGTGCCTAACTCCTCCTAAAATGCTCTCCAAAATCTCCAAGTAAACACAGAACCACAGTCTGAAATAATAGAAATGGGCACACCATGGAAATAGACTATCTGCTGAACATAAATTGGGTCAATCTCTCAGCATTGAAGGACATCTAAATAAGAATAAAATATGCTGACGTGGTCAAACGATCTATAATTACCTAAATACAATTAGAACCACATTAAGAGCGAGGCAAACCACTACCAAAATCCATGATAATCCGCCCTCAATTCCTCTCGAGAATGGACAATCTCTGAATCAATCCACCAGGTTGATGATGTTGGTTCTATACCTACTAACAATAGAGGCAACTAGCTACAAAGTCTACCACATCACTCTTCATACTGCTCCACCAATAATGTTGTCTCAAATCTCTATACATCTTTGCTATGCCGAGATGAATGGAATAGCTAGAGTTGTAAGCCTCATGTAGAATTAACTGAATCAAGTCATCAATTCGCAAAACACAAATGTGACCATCAATCTCAAAACACCCTTAGAATCTATGGTGTTCCTTTTAGACTTACTACTCACTACCTGGTCATGAAGGAATCGAAGCTTACTATCATCAAATTAATGATCTCATATCTACTCAAATAGTAAGGACCTCGCCTCTACATTAGCCCAAATCCTCCTAGGCTCTGAATTTTTAAGGTTCACCATTAAGTTGGCTAAGGATTGAATGTCTTGTTCTAACGACCTCTGAGAAACTGATATACAAGCCAAGCTACCCATACTTACTGCCTTCATACTCAAGGCATCTGCTACAACATTAGCCTTGCCCAGATGATACTAGATGAAAATATCATAATACTTAAGAAACTCCACCCATCTGCATTGTTTAGAATAAATCTCTCTCTACTTCATAAGATGAAGATAACTGTGATGATTGGTGAAAATCTCAAAATGCACGCCTAAAAAATAATGCATCCAAATCTTAAATGTAAAAACTACTGCCTCCAACTCAAAATCATGAGTGAGGTAGTTGCGATCATGCACCTTTAGTTGTCTAGAAGAATAAGAAATGGCATAACCAAGTTGCATTAATACAAAACCTAAACCAACATTGGAAGCATCACAGAATTTAGTGAATCCCTCACCCTCAATAGGAAGAGATAACATAGGAGCCAAAGTGAGAAAATCCTTGAGCTTTCCTATGTTCCAATCATACTCCTCGAACCATAAGAAGGGAACCTCCTTCCGAGTCAATCTGGTCATAGGGACTAAAATAGTAGAAAAACCATCAACAAAGCATCTATAATAACTGGACAAACTAATGAAACTATGAACCTCAGTCGGAGATATAGCTATATCCAAATCATAAATTGCCTCAATCTTGGTTGGGTATACCATAATACTATCCTTATATACCATACATCCAAGGAATATCACTGGCTCAAGCCAAAATTCACACTTAGAGAATTTGGCAAAAAGCACATGATCTCACAAAGTCCAAAGCATAATTCTTAAATATTGTACATGCTTCTCTCTACTTCTCAAATAAAAGAGGATGGCATCAATGACACAATCACAAAGGAATCAAAATAAGGCCTAATTACTCAATTTATCAAGTCCATAAATGTAACTGGAAAATTAGTCAAGAGAAATGATATCACCAGAAACTCATAATGACCATAGAGGTCCTAAAGGTTGTCTTCAGGATATCTTTATCTTGAATCCTCAACTAATGATAACAAGATCTTAAGTCAATCTTAGAAAACACTATTGTGCCCTAAAGCTGGTTAAATTAATCGTTAATGTAAGGTATACGATAATGGTTCTTCACTATCACCATATTAAGCTTCATATAATTAATACACATATGCATGGAGCCATCTTTCTTCTTCACAAACAATATAGTAGCTCCCCAAGAGGACACACTCGGTCTAACAAAAACCTTAACATGAAGATCCTAAAATTGAGAATTAGCTACTTATGATTGATAAGAGTCATATGGTAAGGTTTCATAGAAATAGGTTGGGTGCTAGGCTTAAGATCAATAGCAAACTCAATCTCATGGACAGGGAGAATACCAGACAAGTTGGTAAGAAATATATCAGGAAACTTATAAACTATAAGAATAGAGTCATGTGACGAACTCTCCACCCTAGTATCACAAAAATAAGCAATATAAGACTCGCAACCCCTATAACTAAGACTCCTAGCAAGAACATAAGAAATAGTCCCCATCAGCTTATGGATAACGGCTTTCTAATACATGACTGGGGGCACATCGGGCATGGCTAATGTAATAGTCTTGGCAAAACAATACATGACCGCATGATAGTAGGATAAATACTCCATGCCTAGAATCAAATTAAAATCCACCATATCCAAAATAATAATATCAGCATAAGTATCAACATCTCTAATAGTCAGAACACATGATCTAAAATCTTGATCCACTTCTACAGAATCATCCACGGGAGTAGATACAAACAATAACACAGATAATAAGTTATAAGACAACTCCAACCATGGTAGATAATAAGTATATATATAAGAATAAGAGGATTATAGATCAAATAAAGAAACGGTCAACTGGAGGCACTCCATAATTGTACCTATAACAATAATATTCAATGTCTCAATCTCGGGCCTAATAGGTATTGCATATGATTAAAATCGCCCTCCACTTGGATGGGCACATGACTGACCTTTTATCCTGCCTACCTAAGAAACTCCACTAGTACCATGGGAATCACCCATGTGACCATACGAACCACCTCTAACTAAGGATAAACTGCTCTAATAGGGGAAGAACCCTAAGATAAAACAATAATTTCCCCACGACTAGGGCACTAACACAAAATAATCAAAAAACCCACAACTATAACATGCCCTTTGAACTGAACTAGAACCAACAAATCTAGTTGACCCAGAGTAACCACCATAATTAGAATAACCAGAGGATGAACAACTTAAAGACTGACTACCACCCAGACCATGGAAATCTCTAACACTACACTGAACTCAGTTATTAATACGAAGTGCTGCCTGAATAGGTTGAGTAGCCTAAGTTTGAGGCTAATAAGATGGATGAGAAGGATACCTACTCTTAGAGCTTCCATCTCTAGTTTGAGAACTATGATGACTCTCACTAAATCTTCCCTAAAACGTAGGCCTCTTATTACTACCCTCATGCCCCTTACAAAGCATCTAATCCTTCACACAAGCGTGATCTAACACCTTAGCAAAAGACCAACCACAATAACTAAATTTTGAGTAGACATACGAATAGGGAGTCTCAACCCTCTAACAAAGAAGTAAACTCTCTCTTACTCAATATCTAGAATAGAAGTTGTATACCTAGACAACTTATGGAAATGAGTCTCATACTCCATAACTATCATGGAGCCCTACTTAAATCTCAAGAATTGATCCCTCAAACAATCTCTAAGGAATGAGGCATGTACTTTTCCAAGATCATCTTGAAGAACTGAGTCTATAAAAAAAAGATTTTGCTGGTCTAGAATCCATATAGATTCTCCACCAATGTCGAGCATCCAAATCCAATTGAAACATAGTATAATCCACACCACTAGTCTCAACAAAGCCAAAATTATAGATCCTATCCTCCCAAGCAATCAGAAACTCATATTTATTTTTGGTCTGGAGCACTAGAAAACCTAGGCGGAGCCAATCTAAAAAATCTACCCAACATTCTTTGCTCCTCAAAAGAGATAGTAGGCTGAGCAACTAGTGGCTTAGAAACTATTGACTGAGTAACTATTGGTGCAGAAGGAAATGAACTCTAGGAGTCGCAACTATAGGCTGCATCGCTGCCTTAGTACTATTCTAATTTGTGGACTAAGCACCATCAGACCGCACATTACCAACTATCCCAAAAAGTTTAACTAATACATTTCTTAGCACCGAAGAAGAAATAAAATAGAGTGGAGCCTAGGATGGAATAAGGTTTATGGAGGACCCCTATTTGGTCCCCTAGATAGTGACACATGCCGAGGCTTTCAACAACCTCTGGGTTATCTATAAAGGGAATAGGATCGCTAGGCTTGATCATTGGACCCTTGTCAAATATAGTGGTAGGGCATGCCCTAGCAATCTATGAAAGAGTGAAATAAAAAAATGTTCTATAAAGCAACTCAGACTCTTAGCACGATATGAATGAACGAGGTGAAGGGCTCAGAAGAATGTTCGATAGCCTCTGAAAGATAGGAAAAAATATTATTATTTTGGTTCGTAGGACTCTACTAGACACTTGATATGTTCCAACAATATTGGTTTAAACTTGCTCTAATACCAATTTGTAACGACTTGATTTATGAGTCATGATGGTACCTACTCTGTCATGCTAGTAGATAAGCCAAATCGTAACTTTAACCTAAACACAATGGGTTAACTTTGTGAGAAATTCCTAACTTAGGCAGAAATTAACAACATAATTGATATATAGGTAAAACATTCAGTATGGATAAAGGTAGTCAATACAAGATTCCATCCTATGAACTGGTAGAGTCGATACTTAAGCCTCTAATAACAATAATACAAATCTAAATGTTTAGAATTGTCAACAACATCTATCTTGATAACTAAACACCAAATATAAAATGATAGATGGAAATAGGTGAATCCAACTCCAAGAGATCACCATATCACTGGAAATATCAACACAACATGGACAATGATCAATAGTGACAATTAGTACTCTAATCAGCATAAAAAGGTAATAAAGTATAGTATGAGTAATAAAATAATGGGTACCCAGTGGGCATTATTGGCCAATTGAGCTAAATCATGATATAAACATGATAAAAATAAAGTTATCAAAACTAAGTCAAGGTAAAAAAATAAACCTGAATCATCTCTAAGGTTTTTGTACAAAATAATTAATTTAATCAAAATAATAATTTAACACAAGGTATCAACATATGCCAACATTGTCGTACAATATAAGTGAGTAAATCAAAATAATAAAGCATCATAAGACATCACATAAGAAATCTCAAACTAAGAAATTGGCTCCCATACGTCAACTAGTTCAGTAAGTAAATAACTCATCATAGACACCCATATACTTGAAGTGGACATTCAATGATAGAATAAGACAATCGATCATCAATTATAAATACCCAACTCAGTATTTAACCATCATTCTATAATTTGTCATCAATCGATCACTTACCAATATTTGAAATATACCGACATTCCAAATATTACACTCATTTAACAACCTTATCATCAATAATCACTAGCCACCATTTATTAGCTAACCATTTCTTATTAACTAATCCATTTGATTACTAGTCATTTATAACCTCTAGTAAACATTTATCACTTAAAAACATTTATTACCACTATTCATCATTTACCAACTAATCCTTATTTATCAATAATCGATGATTAGACACTTAAACAATATCCATCACTAAACCTTATATGTCACTAATCATCAACTATACCATCTTACAATTATTTATCATTTCTGGGCTATACTCAGTATCCTAATATATAAATAATACACAATTTGTATATGTATATACACACACATATATAAAATATATATACATATATATATATAATCATATCATAATAAATAGCTGGACTTGAACATATAGATATACATATAGGTGCATCAGCGTAATCATCCTTCGGCCTTATTAAGTATTAATAAATTATCATAATCACCCTTCATCATTGAATCGGGTATAATCAACTGTAACACCCCATGATTTTGGCCTTTAAAAAATTTTAATGTTTTAGTTTAGTGCCCTAGCTATGACTCGCCAAATAATCGTAGAGCCCCAATCATAGGGTGACTAGTGTAGGTACAAAATTTTCTATCCTAGGTATGGTTAACACCATACAAGTCCTGGTAAGACATTATGAGTAGTAATGTGGGACTCACAGTCTCACCAATTTAGTGGCCCTTTGTTTCTGTCATGGCTACGACTGGACCCTATGAGTGGTAAGAAGGGACTACTAGTCATATGGTACAACATGTAGGATCAATAGTTAAGGTTCCTTGGGACACTTCCTATACTATGAGTGAAAGGGAAGACTCATAGAAAGTCTTTATGAGTCATAAGAAGACCCGTAATAACAGAGCAGTAATTTTTTCAGTGTTTTTAGTATGGTAACTTTGGTCAATTCCCTCTTCCACCATCTCCATAAAACATCAAAAAGGGGTTATTTCCATTATTTACCATAGTAAAATTCATTCTTAAACTCTCTCAAATCTCTAAGTCAAGGGAAAGTTAGGGGTTCTTATGGTTGATCATTTAAAGCTTCCAAGTGGTGATTTCTCTTTGTAATTATTATAATTTTAGGCATGTACATCTCCCCTTAAACTTATTTTACATAAATAATCTATTTAAATGGTTATTCATATGGATTTGAATATGGGTTTTATATGGGTTGAGGTTCTTGGAATCAATGTTAGTTGAATTGGATTCCAATGATTTTATATGCATTGTTTATGCTTTATAAATGGTTTTTGAAATACAATTTGATGATTTCGGTTTGTAATATGGTTTGGCAAATTGTGGTCCCTCAACCCACTTGCATAGTTGGATTTGAATTATTGTTAATAACATGATTTTTCTTACTTCCCTAAACTATTAATTGAATAAATAGTTAAATGGATCAAAAGTGTTTTGAAGGCCTTGTTGCCAATTTTTTTATTTTAAACTTTATTTAATAAACAAAGAAGGTTGTGGCATTCCCCCAACTTAATTTAATGAACAAAGAGGGTTGTGGCATTCATCCAAGTTAATAGAATTGGTATAGCATCATTATCAGCTTTTAAGCATAACAGTATGAAGATACCCATGGTTGATGCCTTAACAGATAATTCCTTGGTTAAATGGATGGATTGTGTGTGAAAATTATTTTAATTGGGATTAAAAGGGGTGTATAGATAGGATATGAAGATGTAGGTCTCTAGGGAATTGAAATAGAAAACTTACATTTGTCAGTGTAAGGGTTGGTCTTGATGACCGAGTACTTGTGTCGCACACACACACAAAAATATACACATATACTATATTTATATAGGTGTACATCCTGGATTGACGTAGGTTCAAGGAATTTCTTTGTCTTTGTTGGATATCTCTAGGTCATATGGTAACACCCACTGAGGGCTTTTCAGTAGAGGGAGATAGACCCATATAGCCCATAGGTATTTGTATAACGATTGAGATACACCATCTAGATTAATGATTTTAAATCTCATACTAAAACTTATTCCCTATCCCAGCATCTTGTATATATATGTATGTATGTATGTATATATGTATGCATGTAAACATGTACATTAAGTTTAGACTGGATTTTGAATTAGCATTATGTTATCCTTATCCTAAGTTACATTCTAGCACTCCCAGTGCTAACCGCCTCCAGATGCTATATCTCCATGTGTTGCAGGGAACAAAGACACTGCTCTTCGTGTAAAGTGATTAGGTGTTTTTCTGATCAATCGTGAGTCAGCTTGAAGTGGCAAGCTTCTATTCTTTGAAAAACTCTTATTTCATATTTTGGTTTCATAATATCATAGGCTATCTTTTAGTTTTTTTTGCCTATTGTTAGAGGTATGTCCCCACTTAGATTGATATTTGCTTCTTAAAGGGTTATTGATTACTATAGATTGGGATGGATGTTAAGATTCATAGGTTTATTTAATTGTTAGTTAAGGTTCCAATCTTGTTATATGTTCAAAACTCAGCTTTATCTTGTTATATATACAGAATTCATCTACTTCTAGCTATATTATGTTCTAGTTGGCTAGGGTATTAGAGGTGGTGTTAGGTCCTCAGTAGACCTGAGATACCTATCATGGCCAGGCCCTAGTTCAGGTCATGACAAAGATGGTATTAGAGTATAGATTCATGGCCAATTGGGTTTCCACAAAGCCGTATCAAGTAGAGTCTCTTTTATAGATGTATAGTGCACCATACTTATACGGGAGAGGCTATAGGGAATTTATGAATGTTTTCCCTTTCTTATGATCTATTTTTTGAGCTATGGAGTCTAAGGTCTTGAAATCTCCTTTAATTACATTTGTTTGCATTTCATATCACGTCTTTTGAAAAATTTGATGCTCGTGGAAACTCCTTTGTCCAACCTGAGGACAATGTAGATGGAACTCATTCTACTTATGGAGTATAAAACTAGTCTATATCCTCTGCTCTTGTTTGCCAATGTGAAGTTTCACCGATCCCTACCAGTCCTTCTTAATCATCTCAGGCTAATAATGTTCATTCCCCACCACCCCAATGAGACATTTCTAGTTCTAGATTTCATCGATCTATTTATCTGTTGCCTCAATTAGTCACATTTCAATCTTGTAAGCCTAATTGTTTTAGTTTTGTTGCTCTATCTTCTGAGGATAGTTTTGTTGCTCTATCTTTATGAGGTTGAATCCTCTAACCTCTATAGGCTCTAAGTTTGAGAAGGATCCTCAAGGGTTTGTTAATCAAATAGAGAAAATATTTAAGGTAATACATGTTAGTAATATAGAGGGTGTGGAGGTTGTTTCATATTAATTGAAGGATGTGGCATGCTATTGGTTTGAGGAGTAGGAGTTTTTAAGGGGTGGTGATGCTAAGCAGGCGATGTAGGAGGAATTTTTTGGTGCTTTTATTGATTGGTTCTTTCCTCAAGAGATGAGGAAGGCTAAAGCTTAAGAGTTTATGAACTTGACTAGAGAAGGATGACTGTAAAGAAATATTCCTTGAAGTTTCATCAATTGTCTCATTATTCTCTAGAGTTGGTATGTAGCATGAGGGAAAGAATAAGGAAATTTTCTTGGGGTTTATCTTAGGACTTGGTTCTACAGTGTAAGAAATTAAGCCAGTAGAACAATTATAGACATGGTAGGCAATGGGACAAAAAAAAGTTTTGGAGAAATTGTGGTTCCTATTATACGGCTAGTGCTCCATATCCTAAGTCATCTGGCCATTATCACTTTTAAGATGATAGTAGTTTTAAGACCCAGGGTGCCTAAACCCAGGCGGTGGATTTTAATCAGCTCTATCATATCCTCTTTAAAGATTTTGTGGATAGATGCTCCATATTTTTGTGATAAGGGGAAGAATAAGTGTTTTAGATATGTCTAGCCATGTCATATTTAAAAGAACAATCTGTCAGCAAATGTTTCTACTAGAGCTAATAAGTTCCATTTTCTATTTCTTTTGCTTCTGTGTTAAAAGGTGTTACTTCTAGTACTAACACTACTCAGAACCGTCTTTATTCTCTTACCACCCATCAGGAATCTGAGGCATCTCCTAATGTTGTTACTGGTTTGTCATAATTTTTTTCTCATGATATATACTGTTTATTTGATCTAGGGTCTATGATTTTCTATGTGACCCCTTATGTGGCTGTTTATTATGGTTTTTGTCCTGATTGTATTTCCAATCCCTTCTCTATGTCTACCCTGGTAGGTAATTCTATTATGGCTAGAAAGGTCTATAGGGGTTGTGTGATATCAATCTGTGGTTGGGAGACCTTGATGGATCTGATAGAGTTGGATATATTAGATTTTGATGTGATATTAGGAATGGATTGGCTTCGCTTGTGCTATGCTTCTCTAGATTGTCAGACCTGAAGGGTGAGTTTCCAATTCTTGAATGAATTAGTACTTCAGAGGGAAAAGAGTTCCATGGTACTAAGGGAAGGTTCATTTTGTATCTTAGAGCCCAAAAGTTGATTTCCAATGGGTTTCTATACCATTAAGTTTGGGTTAGGAGTTCTAATTCTGAGGCTCTGTCTTTATAATTTTTCCCTGTGGTTAATGATTTTGCTAAAGTGTTTCCCAATGATCTTCCTGGTATTCTACCCTATAGGGAAATAGACTTTGGGAGTGATCTTCAACCGAATTCCCATCCTATCTTCATTCCTTCTTATAGAATGGTATGGCTAAGTTAAAAAAACTTAAGGTACAGATAAAGATCTTCTTGATAAGGGTTTCATCTATCCTATTATTTCTTTGTGGGGTGCCCCTATGCTCTACATGCATAAGAAGGATGGTTCCCTTCAAGTGTGTATATATTATTGAAAACTGAATAAGGTGACGGTAAAGAATAAGTACCCTCTTCCTAGGATTGATGATCTCTTTGACCAGCTTTAGGGTGCTAAGTACTTTTCTAGGATTGATCTTCGGTTGGGTTATGATCAGTTGAAGATTAGGGAGGTAGACATCCCTAAGACTGCCTTTCAAACTCGATATAGTCATTATGAGTTTTTAGTGATGTCATTTGGGTTGACAAATGCTTCGGCTGTATTTATGGACTTTATAAACTAGGTATTTAGATAGTTCTTGGATTTATTTGTGATTGTCCTTACCAAGTACATTTTGGTATATTCTATGAGTGAACAGGATCATTCCAATCGCCTCTTAGTAGTGTTACAAACTCTTAAGAATCAGCGATTCTACTTTAAGTTTTCAATGTGTGAGTTTTGATCGAATGTCATGACCTTTTCGGGTTATGTTGGGTGTAGTGATGGTGGATCCACAGAAAGGTGAGGCAGTAATGAAGTAGGCTAGACCCATAACTCCAATCAACATTTAGAGATTATTAGGTTTAGCCGAGTATTATAGGAGATTTGTGGAAAGTTTTTTATCTATTGCTGCTTCGTTGACTAAGTGGACTCAGACAAAGGTGAAGTTTTAGTGGTCTGATGCTTGTGAGGGTATTTTTGAGAAGCTAAAGGATAAGTTCACTTCAACTTTAATTTTTACCCTACCCGACGATACTGATTTGTTGGTTATTTACTATTATCCATTGCGTGTTGGACTAGGGTATATCTAGATACAGTATGGTAAGGTTGTGGCCTATGCTTCTAGGCAACTAAAATTTCATGAAAGGAATTACCTGACCCATGATTTAGAATTAGCGGTTGTTGTGTTTGCTTTAAAGATTTGGCGTCATTACCTATATAGGTCTTATGTCGATATCTATTCAGATCATAAAAGCTTGCAGTTTGTTTTCACCTAAAAGGATTTTAATATCAAGCATCGTATATGGCTTGAGCTGCATAAGATGTAAGACCCTGCAAAATTTTTAAGCTTAATTTAGTCCTTTAAGCTTGTCAAGGGGTTCCAAACTTAAAAAATTTCTAGCTAAGTTTCCAGACTTAGTTTATTTTTAGCCTTCGAAAGTTGGAAATCTCATTTCGTGACCTTAATGTCCTTTAGTGGTCTATATTTTTGTTAATTCATGATTTGAAAGGTCAATAGGTGTTTTTGGACAAGTTTCAAATTTTTTGAACCTCGTTAGACCATGTTTGGAAGTCCAAAACAGTGGACTAATGGGATCTTGGAACACCACATCGCCTATTGCATTGGTTAATATTGTTTCCAGACTTCTAGTCAAAAGTCCTGAGACACAGCGCGATCATGGCGTGACACATCGAGTATCGCGTTGATGCCATCGAGGCACCATGTCGCCAAATGCGTTAGTGCCCAGTTTCAGTCATTAAATGACCGCATCCCTAAGGGTAATTAGGTCAGTTTCCCTTGACCTTCATCCCTTATAACATGAAATTTATCCCTCTTTTGGCTAAATACATTCATTATTTCACAAGTGCTCAAGAACAAGAAACCCTGGGTGATTAATTTCAATTCAAGAACTCAAGCTTTCTTTCACCAATATTCAAGAAATTGTCAACCAAGGTATGTAAAGTGTTCATCCAAGGGTCCCTTCCACCCTTGCAGCTCAAGAAACCCTTTTCAAAATATGAATTTTGAATTCCATGTTGTGGGTTTGATTGTACACAGATTTACATTGTGATATGATTTTTTAGGTTGAATCTTTATTTAATTCTCATGAATTCATGTTATTATGTGGATTGAAATCCTTAAATGTGAAGTGCTTGATATAGCCATGATGTATTAGTTGTGGATTCATGCCCTATAAAAGGTTATGCCTTCCATGTGTTTGTAAAAATACCTAAGTGAATAAGAATTGTGTATTATGACCTATTTGTAATCTAAATGATGAATTCATGATGTACCCACATATTCAAAATGACTTCTATGCTAAAGTTATGTCTTGTAATGATTTGGTGGAATGCTCATAAGTATGGATTTGTGAAATTATATTATGTTAGCATGTATTACCATTCATGTGTAGGCTTACGAATTGCGAATGCTTTATGAAATCCTTCAATGATAGTATTTTGAATTGTTGGCTATGGTCATGTGTTCAAGTAGTGTCATGTCTCAAGTATTTTTATGCTATCGACTCTTGGGGGTATTTAATACCCGACAATTTAGCTATGTGCCTAGAGCCAATGTCTGTTTTCAAGATAATCTCAGTGAAGCCACGACCAGTAGATTTCAGTCAGAGTTAGTACTCAAGAAAAAACCAGTAGTATTCAGTTCATTCCTTAGTAACTCAGTCAGTTAACAGAATTCAGTAATTTTCCGTCAGTTAACGAAATTCGATGAAAATGGTCCAGTATACTCAGTTCAGTGTCTATTCAGTTAGGAGTAGGATTCAGTACCAAGCAAACCCAAGGATGGGAACTCACCTGCCAGCAGAAGGTGTGATTCTTAGAAGCAGTCCTTGCAATCCAGAACTACATAGCCAGCATAGGTTAACACATTGAAACCTATCAGATGAGGGTTAATAAGGTGGCTTAACCTGTCAGATGAGTTTCCCACTATTTTTGTTAGACTACCTGATAGATGAGGGTCACTCACAGCTTGTCATTATCAGTGGTACGGTATTCACGCCCTTTTTAATTGGGGTTACAGATTGGACCCCAACTCAGTTATAATATCTTATTTGGGGTAGGTCGGTTAGATAACCACCTCCCACAGTCTCAGTCTCAGTCTTCAATAAAGAACTTAGATAGTTCTAAAGATTTCAGGACTTTCAAATACAGTCACTCAGCTTAGTACAAAACTCAGCTAGTTCCATCAGAAATAGGACTGTCAGACACAGTCACTCAGTAAATAGTATATTGGTTATTAGTTATTTCAGTAATCATTAATCCATGTTATTAGTAAACTCAATATTCAAAATCCTTATAACTTCAATTAGAATTATGTATTCATGCATGTATTCTCAAGTAGTCATGCTCATGTTATTTAGTAAGTTTAGTTCATGCATATGAATCCTTTCATTCAGCCATACCTCACTCTGTGTACCAGTACATTCACACATATTAATGCATACTTTTCTTTTGTGCTAAGGTGTTTTATACTATAGGTTCAAATGTACGAGCTCCAGAGCACCCTTAGCAGTTCAGACATTTCACAGATGACTAGCAGTGAGTCCTCATCATTCGAGAATATTCTATCATTCCACTATTTTAGTACTCAGTTTATTTTAGTAGTTAGAGTTAGTTAGGGACATGTCCCATCAACTCTTTATTCAGACAGTTCAGTTAGAGGCTTTTCAGACTAGATGTTTAGACAATATTAAGTATTTCAGATTCTGATGTTTTATCAGACTTTATTATTTTCTTTTTCATCAATATTATAGTTTCGAAGCTTATGGTATTTTAGCCTATTATTCTGCATTATATCGTATTATTATTCAGTTATTGCAGCAGGTACCAGTCATGGGTTAGCTTGTGGTCCTTTGGGATTATAAGCACCATGTAGCATCCGGGGTATAGACACGGGGCATTACAAACTTTGTATTAGAGCCTAAGGTTCAATAGAGTCCTAGAAACTCTGAAAGCCACATCTAGTAGATTCTTATGCATGGATGTGTAGCTTGCTACATTTATGTGCAGGAGGCTATGAGATGTTTTAGGAACAGTTTTTCTTCTTTCAGTATTCATGTCGTGTGAGTGAGCATGAGCTTCAATTAAACCCTTAGTCTAATCCTCCTTTCTCTTCCATCTATGGAAAAATGCCTCCAAAGAGGACTCAGGGAAGAGGAATGGGAGATCAGCCAGCCGATCAACCTAATCCTTTAGTTGAACATGTATCCCATACAGAATTTAGAGCTGCATTCACTACTCTTGCTTATTCAGTTGCTACCCAGAATGAATGTCCAGTTGTCATTTCGGCTAACCTAGTGGCCAATTCCGTTGTAGCTAGGATTTGGGACGTCATCCGAATGAACCCTCCTTCTTTTTCTGAGTCTAAGACAGATAAGGACCCTTAGGAGTATCTTGATTAGGTGCAAAAGATTACCGATATTATGGGAGTGACCGTTATCCAGAGTGCTGAGCTAGCTGTATATCAGTTGCAGGATATAGCTCACACTTGGTTCAAATAGTGAAAAGCAGAGAGGGCTATAGACGCATAGGCCTATTGAATGGGAGGAGTTTTCCAGCACTTTTCTAGGTAGATTCTTTCCCCTAGAGCTGAGAGAAGCTAAGGTGTTAGAATTTTCAACCTCAGGTAGGACAACATGATAGTGAAAGAGTATTCTCTTAAGTTTACTCAACTAGCTAGATATACTCCTCATGTGGTGACAGATAGAAGATCCCAAATGAGTAAGTTTGTGTCTAGAGTGAATGATAGTATGGTCAATGAATGTAGGACCGCCATGTTAATCAGTGAGATGGACTTAGCCAGGATAATGATCTATGCTTAGCAGATAGAGGAGAAGAAGAATAAAGAGAGAGAAAAGCACAATAAGAAAGCTAGAACAAGTAGCTTCAATTTCAGTTAGTCTAAGTCAGAGGGTGGGAATCATTCTCAGTTCCGCCCAAAGTCCTCAGTTCTACCTCCTTCCTCAGCCAGTACTCTAGTTCCTAAGTTCAGGAATGGTAACAAAGATAGGGCACCGATCTCTAAGTCTTAGGGCAGTGTTAGAAGTGCCCGAACTCATCCTCTTTGTCAGACTTATGGCAAGCATCATCAGGGTATATGTAGAGCTGGCAGTGATGTTTGTTTTGGATGTGGCAAGCTAGGCCACAGAGTCAGAGATTATCCCAGTCAGTTTTCAGGGTTATCCTAACCATTTGTCAACTCAATTCGGTCGCCAAAATCAGTAAGGTGCCACTTTCAGCACCACCAGTGGGCAATGTCCAAACAGACTTTATGCTCTTAAGTCTCGGCAGGATCAGGAAAATTCTCCTGAAGTGGTTACTGGTATGTTGCAGATCTTTCATATACATGTTTATGATTTGCTAGATCCAGTAGATTCTTTGTCCTTTGTTACTCCTTATATAGCAGTTTATTTTAGACTCAGTCCTAAAATTCTAGCAGAGCCCTTCTTAGTCTCTACCCCAGTGGGTAAAACTATCATAGCCCAATGTGTATATAGGAACTGTCCTGTTATGTTATCTTAGAAAATCACTTCAGCAAACATAGTCAAATTAGAGATGACTGATTTTAATGTCCTTCTCGGCATGGATTGGCTTCATTCCTAATATGCCATAGTCGACTGTAGAAACAGAGTTGTGCAATTTTAGTTTCTAAATGAACTTGTCCTAGAGTAGAGGGGTATTACTTCAGCCTTCTGGGGTTAGCTTGTTTCCTACCTAAGGGTGAGAAAAATGATATCTAATGGATGTGTCTATTATTTTGTTCGGGTTAAGGAATCTAACAAGAAGGAGTTTACTATGGTTAGTGCAGTCAAATTTGTAGAACTAATCATGCTTTTATGCTGATCATCGTAGAAGCTATTCCTAGGAAAGATTATGGGTCTCGAGTATCCAATCAATTAATCCCACAAAGCGTGGAAGCTTAAGCGAAGATGAAATAGAAAAACTCCCAGTATTGAGTCAGTTCCAGTAGTGAATGAATATTCAGATGTGTTTTCAGAAGATTTTCCAAGAATTTCTCCCAAAAGTGAAATAAACTTCAGTATCGATCTTCTTCCAGATACTCAGCCCATATCTATTCTGTCATACAGAATAGCACCAGCAGAACTCAAAGAATTAATAAAAAATAAAGAATCTCCTAGATAAGGGATTCATCAGACCTAGCGTGTCCCCATAGGGTGCACCAGTTCTATTCATGCGCAATAAAGACAGTTCTCTCAGAATATGCCTAGACTACCGTCAACTAAATAAGGTCACGGTCAAAAATAAGTATCCACTTCCCAGAATTGATGACTAGTTTGACTAACTTTAGGTTGCCACTTACTTCTCTAAGATAGACCTCAGATAAGGCTATCATCAGCTTTGAGTCAGAAAATATAACATTCTGAAAATGGCCTTCCAAACTCGGTATGGTCACTTCAAATTCTTAGTCATGCCATTTGGTCTTACCAATGCCCCAACAGCTTTCATGGACTTGATAAATCATGTGTTCAAGAAGTACTTAGACATGTTCATTATAGTCTTCATAGATGATATCCTTGTTTACTCCCACAATGAATATGATCATACGGACCATCTCAGAATAGTATTGCATACTCTCAAAAATCATCAGTTATTCGCCAAATTCAGTAAGTGAGAATTTTGGCTAAGATCGGTTGCATTCCTTGGTCATATAATTTTTAGTGATGGCATTATAGTTGATCCTCAAAAGACCGAAGCAGTGAGAAAATAGCCTAGACCCATCACTACATCAGATATCAAGAGTTTCTTGGGTTTGGCTGGCTATTACAGATGGTTTATTAAGGAATTTTCATGTATTTCATCCCCTTTGTCTAGATTGACTCAGAAGAAAGTCAAGTTCCAGTGGTCAGATTCTTGCAAGAAAAGTTTTTAGGAGTTGAAGACTTGACTTACCTCAGCTCTAATTTTAATTCTTCCAGATGGTCCAGATGGGTATGTTGTGTACTATGATGCATCCAGGGTAGGTTTGGGTTGTGTCCTCATGAATCATGGTAAGGTCATAGCCTATGCCTCCAGACAGCGTAAGCCCCATGAGAAGAATTATCCGACTCATGATCTTGAGTTAGTAGTAGTAGTATTTGCCATAAATATTTAGAGGCACTACTTGTATGGGGTGATGTAGATATGTTCACAAATCACAAAAGCCTCCAGTATATATTCTCTCAGAAAGATCTTAATCTCCGTCAGAGAAGGTGGTTAGAGCTCTTGAAAGATTATGATGTGAGTGTCTTTTATCATCCAGGCAAAGCCAATATAGTGCTTGATGCTCTCAGTAGAATTTCTATGGGTAGTGTGGCTCATATTGAGGAAATTAAGAAGAAGTTAGCCCAAGAAGTTCATTAGTTAGCCCGACTAGGTGTCCGTTTAGTCGATTTAACAGAAGGTAGTGTGTGGGTTTAGAATAGTTCAGAATTATCTCTAGTTTCTGAGGTGAAGGAAAAGAAGGATAGAGATCCCAGTTTAGTCAAATTGAAATAATCAGTCAAAGATCAAAAGGTAGAGGTTTTCTCCCCGGGGGGGATGGTGTTTTGCATTGTCAGGGTCATCTGTGTGTGTCAGGTGTTGATGACTTAAGGCAACGTATTCTTACAGAAGTGCATGGTGTGCTTTACTCTATTCATTCAGGGGCCATAATATGAACCACGACTTGTGGGAGATCTATTGGTGGAGTGGGATAAAGAGAGATATTGTAGAGTTTGTAGCTAAGTGCTCAATATGTCAGCAAGTTAAGATTGAGCATCAGAAGCCAAGTGGGTCCACGCAGGAGTTCAGTATTCCTACTTAGAAGTGGGAAAAAGTGAAATTGGACTTTGTGACGGTTTTGTCTCATACTCTCCGTTAGCATGATTTAGTTTGGGTTATTGTACACAGAATGACCAAATTAGCTCATTTTTATCCAGTCCATACCTCTTATTCAGCCGAGGATTATGCCAAACTCTACACCAAAGAGTTGGTCAGATTGCACAGTGTTTCATTGTTTATTATCTCAGATAGAGGTACCCAGTTCACCTCTCATTTCTGGAAAGCATTCCAAAAGGATCTTAAAACTCGAGTTCACCTCAGTACGGCCTTTCATCCTTAGACCAATAGTCAAGAAAAAAGAACCATCCATACTTTAGAAGATATACTGCGAGTGTGTGTAATTGACTTTAAGGGTAATTGGGATGACCACTTGCCTTTGATTGATTTTGTATACAATAACAGTTTTCACTCCAGTATTAAAATGGATTCATTCAAAGCTCTCTATGGTAGGAGACGTAAATCTACAATCAATTGGTTTAAATTCAGTGAGGCCTCAATGGTAGGGCCTGACTTGGTCTACGATACCTTAGAGAAAGTTCAATTAATCAGAGAGAGGCTTAAGACAGCTCAGAGCCGACAGAAATCATATCCAGATGTGTTCAGAAAAGATCTCGATTTCGATATTGGTGATTATGTGTACCTAGAAATATCTCCCATGAAGGGAGTGAAGAGTTTCAGCAAGAAGGGAAAGCTCGGTCCTTGATATGTTTGTCCCTTCAAAATTCTCAGTCGCTTCAGCAAAGTAGCTTATGAGCTCTAATTACCTTCAGATCTAGCTTCAGTCCATCCAGTGTTTCATGTCTCCTTGATTAGGAAGTGCATAAGTGACCCAACAGTTGTAGTCCCTATTGAGGGCATAGATATTCAGAACAGTCTCTCTTATGAGGAAATTCCAGTCAAAATCCTTTACTATCGGATTCGTAGATTAAGGTACAAAGAAGTCCCTCTAGTCAAAGTTCTTTGGCGGAATCAGTCCTTTGAGAGAGCTACATGGGAAAAAGAAGTAGACATGTGGACCAAGTGTCCTCACCTCTTATCTGCAAACTCAGACTCAGCCCAAGGTAATAACTTTCCTTAAACTTATTCCGTTTCATGTTCAGATTTCAGTTACAAACTTGGTATTCAGTTTCATGCTCAGTTTTCCATTTCAAAGTTGGCATCCTTTAGCATTACATGTTCAGTCACATGATTACGTGATACCTTACAACCCCAAGAAGATAGAAAAAAGCCCCCAAAAACTTTACAAAACACACCACAAATCGAGAGCCCAAGGAACCAAGTCTTGGCCAAGAAAAACAACACAAGAAATAAAAAGAAAATCCGAGAATGCTTCAACAATGGAGAGATAATAATGTGTATAACCACACCAAAACAGGAAAAACACTACATTAATATGATGAACAATAATATTACAATAATACCAACCAACTATTACAAGAAGACAAGACACAACTACTACAAGATAAAAATAAAAGTAAAGGGATAGATAGTTAGACAAAGGTGGTGTAAATTCTAGTAACCAAAGAGTACATAAAACTCTAAGACCCCTAACACCTCCACACATGATAACCTAAATATTACGATGACACAAGAGAGGATTCCACCACTCAAGTACCAAGGTTTCACAAAAGCAAGCAATTACAAGAGATATCACCCTTGACTTGCTATCCTAGTTACAAGTTTCGGTTTGCCTCAAGTAGAGAGAGGACTTTGGTGTTTCAAATGTAAAGACTTACATCAATAATCAAATAAGTTTTGAATATCCCTAATACTAAACTATATATAGTCTCCTTATTACATAAAAGATGAAATGACCAAAACACCCTTAATGAAAAGGGAACACCCCTCTAATGTAATAAACGAGCAAATAGGGAGGCTTCGGTGTGTCGTTGATCCTTCTCACGTCTCAAAATTGAAATTCCTAGGATGATACTTTGATTAAATTGTACACACATTGATCTTCATAGTCTCACTTGTATCATCCTCTCCATCTTGAGAGGAATTTACCCTTAAATTCAAGCAATCATCACCGGCAAGCTCTCCTCTTATCATCGTGTCTTCATTGCTCTTCCTAAGGTTAGGATGTTCAACCTAGGGTCCCATGATATCTTTAAGAATTATCCTTGGATTTATATGTTCTACAACCTACACATAAGAAGATTTGATACTGGGCAAAGTGCTAGTATCTCGGTTAGTAATCAACAAAGAGTCCTTGTGGGCAAATCCCATAATCCCAACTCTCGGCTTCTCTCCTTCTTCATCATCATCACTCTCGGATTCTTCTTCCATACCATCACTAAGTATGAATTTCCTTGCCATATACATAGGCACTACAATCTCACCTTCACATGGCCAAATATCTTCCTTATCCCCCTCCTTTGGCTCCTCAAGTTCTACCTTCTCTCCATCTTAAGATTGATCATCAATCTCCTTTGGTTCAAGTCCCACATCCTCCCCAATAAAGTACAATTTTCCCTCCCTTAGAATCATATTTCTCCTATTTGGACACTCGTTAGCCTTGTGTCCCCAACCTTGGCATTTAAAACATTGAAAGCCCTTAGAACTAGAAGAGGAATGCGGTTTACCTTCATTTCTTGGAGGGTATCTTTAGTGAGCCTTGTTTTCAGCTTGTTCAGCCTTGTCCTTGGTTTTATCCGCATTGTATTAGTCATTTTTTTCCTCGTGCCAACCCGAGGAAGATTGCCCTTTGAGCTTGACACTCGGTTTCTCCCTTAATTCCTTCTCAACTTCCAAGGCAGCTTGGAAGATGGCATCAATGGTGTCGAACTTGTGAAGTGTCAACCATGAGGCAATATCCCTATTCAAACCCACCTTGAATCAAACGATTTCATGGCTTACTTGCTCCCCTAGGTGATCAAGTTTCAAAATAAGTTGTTGGAATTCATCATAGTAAGCCACGATGCTTTTGTTCCCTTGCCTCAAGTTATACAACTTAGCAAGGAGATCTTGATGGTAACTCTCGAGTAATTACCTTTGTCTCATGAGGTACCTTAACCTAAACCAAGGATGGGCCTTCCCCACAATCAAAACATTACCAAATTACTTTACATACTCCTACCACGTAGTAGCATAACCCTCAAAATGTACAATCGCATAACAACTCTTTTTCTCCTCAGTAATGTCATTAACTTGGAAGATTCTCTCATAAGTGGACTCCCAAGCTAGAAATTCTTCTAGATCACTCTTACCTTTGAATTTTAGAAGCCCCACCTTGATGGTATTTAGACCTATATCACGGTTTTGGTTCCCTTGTTGGTTCCAAACACTAACTCTTCCTTCTCAGCCGTGAACTTCCCTTAGATCACCTTTCCTACCCCTCATCTCCTCCCTTTCTCATGTAAATATCATAATATAGTCCATAACCAGAATGTTTTTCTCCTATACTATACCCTTAAACATGGATGGGTCTATTTGGGCTAAGTGGAGCTTTTAGCGGCGGGATTGGATTTGGATAGTGAGGTCTTTGTTCAAGTGGATTTTGTATGGGAGGGCTCGGGTTTGGTAGTGGTATTTGGGTTCCAAGTCCTTCTTGTTGGACTTGGTGAAGAGGAGGGTGGATTGGTCTATGATGATCTCAGATTTGGGAGTGAGGGCTGGTTTGATTTGTCACAATAGGTGGATATAGTATTTGGTGCATGGCCTCGGGAGTACTAGTTGGTGAAATATGTCGAGGGGTAGAAGGTCGGCTTCTTTGTATTTCCATTCTCTCCAATATCCTACCCATTATTGACACTTCACCCTTTAATGATACCATATCCCAGTCTAGCTTTTCAATACTCGCAGTCATTCTAACCATGTCTCAGGACATAGCTTAAAGGTGAGCCAAAATGATACGAGTAGCATTGTGTTCCCCCGTGGGTTGAGATTGTGAGATCTCAGGTTCCATAATACGAAAAACAGTCCACAATGTCACACATAACACACCAACAAAGGTTAAAGTCTTTTAACCACAAGCAACAACACCACACAAATGGCAACAATAAAATTAAACAAGTTTACAAGACAAAAACACACTTTGTTGTTGAAGAGAATTTGTTCCAAGACTTTGATGTTCAATAATACACCTTTGAGGAAGATATTTCGGCTATGGTATAGGATTACAAGACTTGAGACTCTCTTTTCAAGATTCAAAAGTTTTCCACCAACTTTCTACCAACTTGCACTTTTTTGGCAAGACAACTTTTTGGGGCAGTCTTGTCTCTTTCCTCTTTTGTCTAAGTTTGAAAAGTGCCTTACTCCTTTTTGGTAACTTGCTTTTTGGAGGGCTCTTTTTCTTTTTATACTTTGGTGTTGTCTTGGATTGTTTTCAAGATAAACACAAAGTCTTATACTTCTTTTCTCTCTTCAAGATCAAACAACAACTTCTTCAACACAACACAATAACACAAGATGTTACCAACAATAACAACAAGAAACCGTCCACTTAATACCACAACACAACCAGAATCTTGCTCAAGAACTTGGATGGTAAACTCAATAACTATTGATGAGAAAGGGAAACAACACTAGAAACAAAATAAGACAATAAAACACACTCAAATCAAGACACAAATCTCGTCCAAACACAACAACAACAAGAAGAACACCCAGCTAAGAACAAGAACACTTTAACACTTTTCTTTTTTGACTAAGAGAGCTCAAGATTGGTAGTGTAGGAACACAACCAGCCTTGGCTATGATACCAAATGATACCTTACAACCCCAAGAAGACACAAAACATCCCCCAAAAACTTCACCAAACACATCACAAACCGAGAGCCCAAGGAACGAAGTCTCGACAAAGAATAACAACACAAGAAATGAAAAGAAAATATGAGAATGCTTCAACAATGGAGAGATAATAACATGTATAACTATACCAAAACAGAAAAAGCACTACATTAATGTGATGAACAATAATCTTACAATAATACCAACCAACTATAACAAGAAGACAAGACACAACTACTACAAGATGAAAACTAAAGTAAAAGGATAGATAGTTAGACAAAGGTGGTGTAAATCATAGTAACCAAAGAGTACATAAAACTATAAGACACCTAACACCTCCAGACATGATCACCTAACTCTTACGATGACATAAGAGAGGATTCCACTGCTCAAGCACCAAGGTTTCTCAAAAACAAGCAATTACAAGAGATTCCACCCTTGACTTGATATCCTAGTTACAAGTTTTGGTTTGCCTCAAGTAGAGAGAGGACTTTGGTGTTTCAAATGTCAAGACTTGCAAAAATTATCAGCTAAGTCTTAAAAATCCCTAATACTAAACTATATATAGTCTTCTTATTACATAAAAGATGAAATGACCAAAAGACCTTTAATGAAAAGAGGGCGCCCCTTTAGTGTAATAAATGAGCAAATAGGGCGGCTTTGGTATGTCTTTGATCCTTCTCACATCTCAACATTGAACTTCCTAGGATGATACTTTGCTGCACTTGTACAGACGTTGATCTTCATAGTCGCACTTATATCATTACGTGTCAGTTCAGTCATGTATTCATGCATCACATATGCATGATCATCTTATCAGTTCTCCCAGTCATACATTTATCCATCAGCTCAGTCATAAAATCATGCATCAGATATGTATGCTTAGTATGATTCTCAATAAATCAGTAATGTCAGTCATGTAAATATGTTTCAGTTGTTCATGTTCAATATATACTTTAGCTTATCATTTCTCTCATCTCTGTCAGTCTCATTCGAGGATTAATATTCCCAAAGAGGAGATAGAGTAAGACCTAGCAAAATTTATAAGCTTAATTCAATACTTTAAGCTTGTCAAGGGGTCCCAGACTTAGTTTATTTTTATTCTTCAAAAGTTGGCAGTCTCATTTTGTGACCTTAATGTCCTTTAATGGACTATATTTTTGTTCATGATTAGGAAGGTCAATAGTTGTTCCCGGACAAGTTTTAGATTTTTTGGACATCGTTTAGACCATGTTTGGAAGACCAAAATAGTCGACAAATGCAATCTTTCCACACCGCATCACCTATCGCATTGGTTAATATTGTTTACAGACTACTAGTCAAAAATCCTGAGAATAAGTGCGATCATGGTGTGATGCATCGAGTGTCATGTCGATGCCATCGATGCACCGCATTGCTAAATCCATTAGTGCCCAATTTTAGTCATTAAATAACTGCATCCTTAATGGTAATTAGGTCATTTTCCCCCAACCTTCATCCCACATAACACAAAATTTATCCCTCTTTTGGTTAAATATATTCATTATTTCACAAGTGCTCAAGAACAAGAAACCCTAGGTGATTAATTTCAATTTAAGAACTCAAGCTTTCTTCCATCAATCTTCAAGAAATTGTAAACCAAGGTATGTAAACTGTTCAACCAAGGGTCCCTTCCACCCTTGGAGCTCAAGAAACCCTTTTCAAAATATGAATTTTGAATTCCATGTTGTGGGTTTGATTATACACATGTTTACGTTGTGATATGATTTCCACGGTTGAATATTTATTAGATTCTCATGAATTCATGTTAGTATGTGGATTGAAATCCTTAAATATGAAGTTCTAGATATAGCCAAGATGTATTAGTTGTTTATTCATGCCCTAGAAATGGTTATGCCTTCCATGTGTTTGTAAAAATGCCTAAGTGAATAAGAATTATATATTATGACCTATTTATAATCTAAATGATGAATTCATGATGTACCCACATATTCAAAATGACTCCCATGCTAAAGCTATGTCTTTTAATGATTTGGTGGAATGCTCATAAGTTTGGATTTGTGAAATTATATTATGTTAGCATGTTTTCCCATTTATGTGTATGCTTATGAACTACGAATGCTTCATGAAATCCCTCAATGATAGTATAATGAATTGTAGACATGGTCATGTGTTCAAGTAGTGTCATGTCCCATGTATTTTTATGCTATCGAGTCTTGGGGGTATTTAATACCCAATAATTTAGCTGTGTGCTTAGAGCCAATGTTAGTTTTCATGATAGTCTCAGTCAAGTCATGACCAGTAGAATTCAGTCAGACTCAGCACTTAGGAAAATCTCAATAGTATTCAGTTCAGTCCTCAGTTACTCAGTCAGTTAATAGAATTTAGTAATATTCCATCAGTCAATAAAATTTAGTGAACTCAGTCCAGCTCAGTCTAGTATACTCAGTTCAATGTCTATTCAGTTATGAGTAGGATTCAGCATTGAGTGAACCCAGGGATGGGAACTCACCTACTAGCAGATGATGTGATTCTTAGTAGCAGTCCTTGTGTTCCAGTCCTTGCATTCCAGAACTACGTAGCTAGCGTAGGTTCACATATCAAATCTTTTTAGGTGAGGGTTGATGAGGTGGCTTAACTTGTTATAAGAGGGTCCCACCATTCTCACTAGAGTACCTGATAGATGAGGGTCACTCATAGCTTGTCCTTACCAGTGGTGCGATATTGACACCCTTTCAAATTGGGTTACAAATTATACCCTAACTCAGTTATAATATCTTATTTGGGGTATGTCGATTAGATTACTGTCTCCTATAGTCTCAGTCTTAGTCTTCAGTAAAGAACTCAGATAGTTCTACAGATTTTAGGACTATCAGATACTGTCACTCATCTCAGTACAGAACTCAGCAAGTTCTATTAGAAATAGGATTGTCACACATAGTCACTCAGTAAATAATATATCAGTTATCAGTTATCAGTAATCCATGTTATCATTAAAATCACTATTCAAAATCCTTATACTTCAATTACAATTGTGTATTCATGCATATACTCTCATATAGTCATGTTCATGTTATTCAATCAGTTTAGTTTATACACATGAATCCTTGCATTCAGCCTTATCTCACTCTACTTACCAATATATTCACACATACTGATGCATACTTTTATTTTATGCTATGGTGTTTTATACCATTGGTTAGATATATGAGCTCCAGAGCACCCTCAGCAGTTCAAATATTCAGTAGATAAACTAATAATAAGTGATTATCATTCGAGGATGTTCTATCATTTCACTATTTTAGTACTTAGTTTATTTCAGTAGTTAGAGTTAGTTGGGGACATGTTCCATCAACTCCTTATTCAAATAGTTCAGTTAGAGACTTTTCAGACTAGATATTCAGACAATATTCAGTATTTCATATTCTGATATTTTATCAGATGTTATTAATTTATTTTCATTAGCATTAAATTTTTTAACCTTATGGCATTTCATCCCATTATTGCACATTATACCATATTATTATTCAGTTATTGCAGCAGGTACCAGTCATGGGTTAGCTTGTGGTCCTTTGGGATTATGAGCACCATGTTGTGTTTGGGGTACAGACTCGAGGCATTACATAAGGAATATTACATGAGTCTTCATTACCATCTAGGTAAAGATAATGTGGTTACTGATGCTCTCATCCTGTTGTCCATGGGTAGCTTGTCTTGCATGGATGAGTCAAAAAGGGGATTGGTGAAGGATATTCACTCATTAGGTAATCTTAGAGTTCATATTTTAGATTCCAAGTATGAAGATGCATCTGTACAAGAGGTGGTAAAGTCATCTTTTAGGGCAGAGGTGAAGGAAAACTAGGCTTTTGACCCTATTTTTATATATATTAAGGCTGAGGTGGATCGGCAAATAGGCCATGGCATTTAAGATTGGTGGAGATGGTATCTTGAGGTACCAAGGTAGGTTGTGCATTTTTTATGTTGATGGGCTGCGGGAAAGAGTTTTCATAGAGGCTCACGATTTGAGGTACATAGTTCATCCTGGCTCGATGAAGATGTATCATTACCTAAAAAAGATTTATTGGTGGAATAACATGAAGAAAGATATGGCTAAATTTATGGTGTGTCCGCACGTGAAGGTTGAGCACTTGCAACCTGATGGCATATCCCAAAAGGATGAGTTGCCTATATAGAAGTAGGAGGTGACCAACATGGACTTTGATACTAGTCTTAAATGGTATCATCATCAACATGATTTGATTTTGGTCATTGTGGATAGGATGAATAAGTTGGCTCACTTATTACCCCTATTGACTACTTAAACTATAGAGGATTATGCAAAGTTTTTTATTCAGGATATCATCCAATTGGACGGTGCTCCAGTTTTTATCATTTTAGATCAAGGTACATAGTTCTCTTTTATTTTTTGCATTCATTTTAGTAGGGATTGGGTACACAGGAGATCCTTAGCACCACACTCCATAGTCAGAATGATGGATAAGCAAAAAAGACCATTCTAACTTTGGAAGATATGCTAAAGGCTTTGTGTTAGATTTTGTTTGTAATTGAGTTCACGTATAATAACAGTTATCATTCTAGCTTTGGGATGGCTTCTTTTGAGGCTCTTTATGGTAATAGGTGTATATCTCCTATCGGGTGGTTTGAGGTTGGTGAGACCAGGTTTTTTGATTTGGATATGGTTAACCAAGCCATGGAGAAGGTAAAGTTTTTTTCAGGATAGAATTAAAACTGCTCAGAGTCATCAAAAGTTCTATGGAGATATGAGGTAAAGAGAGTTTTAGGTTATTAATTGGGAGTTCTTAAAAGTGTCTCCTATAAAGGGAGTGATGAGATCTGGGAAGAAAGGAAAGCTCAGTCCCTAGTATGTGGGTCCAAACTCAATTTTGAGGAGAGTGGGTAATGTTTCTTATGAGTAGAATTTGCCTTCGAGTTTGGTTTCATTCATATGGTTTTTCATGTTTTGTTGTTGAAGAAGTGTGTGAGTGATCCTTTTATGGTTATTCCAATTGAGAGTGTTGGTATTTCAAATTCCTTATCTTATGAGGAAGTCCCAATAGAGATTTTAGATAAACAAGTTCGTCATTTAAGAACTAAGGATATGGCTTCAGTAAAGGTTCTATGGAGAAACCAAAAGGTTGAAGAAGCTACTTGGAAAGCTGAAGAGACATGAAGTCCAGATATCTATTCTTGTTGCCCGGATTAGACAATCATTCTTGACGTATATATTTTTTTAATCATCTTTGTTTTCTGACTTTGTTAAAGGAAATGATGGATGTTTTTGGTCTTAGAATAGTCCTAAGGGATGGCTTGACTTATTATTCGAGGACGAATGATCCTAGGGGGAAGAATGATTTTGGCCTTTGAGAAATTTTAAGGTTTTTGCTTACTTCCCCAGCTACGACTCACCTAACTAGTTGTGAAAACTCTATACAAAACATAGTGCCCCTTTCTTAGGGTGACCAGTGTTGGTACCAAAGTTTTTTTCCTGAGTAATATTAAGACAATACAAGTCATGGTGATACATTACAAGTCGTAATACGGGACCTGTAATCTCACCAATGTACTGGCCCTTTGAATATATTATGACTACGACTGGACCCTATGAGTCATATAGAGGGACAACAAGTTATATAGTACAATGCGTAGGGTCAATAGTTGGGGTGCCTGGGACACTTCCCACACTACGAGTTAAGGGAATAACTCGGGTTCAGTCTTTATGTATCACAAGGTAACCCATAACAACTGGGTACTAACTTTTCACAGTGTTTTTACAAAGGAAACTTTAGTCAATTCCCTTGTAACACCCTAAATTTTTGAGCTAGAATTCAAATCGTTGTTTCTGTGCATACGAACTTGAACCTAATTATTCTATGTATATATATGTGTGATTATTAAATATATGATATGGAAATATCCTTGTATATTGATCGAGATCATAATACCCTCCTAACTCAAAGACCCGATGAAGACTTTTCTATCGATATGGTTTTGACAAATGCTCTAACTAGGGTCCACTTTAGATGAGTGTATCTCCTATAATATATTTATTCAGGTGTTCTACTACATATGAAAAGAAATATCTTTGAATCTTCTTTCCAATGCATTTGGTTTCACCTTAATCCGGTATCGGAGTGGAAAGCTATGCTCATTTTACCTTAGCATGTCCGTCTATCATCAAGGTGACGACTTGAGGTGATAAGCCATCAACTAAGTGACGATTTATCAGCCAAGTCGTCATCCTTAATCGGAAAGTTATCAACTTCAGATAGAAAGTGACAACTTGAGGTGATAAGTCATCAACTAAGTGATGACTTTTCAATGAAGTCGTCACCCATAACAATATCAGCTACACAAGTGACGAATTGAGTTGATAATCCATCAACTAGTTGATAATTTATCAACTCAGGTCATCAACTAAAAATTTCAGCTACTCTTATTTAGCTTTGGAGGGATAATTTGGTCTTTCTCTCACCTCAAAACCTACCCCTCCCATGACTTATAACCCTCAAGGGGCATTACTTTTCTCCTATTTCATCATTTAAACATCTCAAAATCCTCTCATACACATTCAACAACAAGATTGAGGTTTCCTCAAAAGATCATCTCCCAAGAACAAGATTCAAGCCCTTCCTTCAAGCAAACTAAGAAATTGTGCTTCCCAATCCAAGAACGTTCAAGACAAGTTAATTCTCTTTAAAGATTAAAGCTTTACGGTATGTGTGATATTCATCCATAGGACCTTTCTATCCATGGAGTCCAAGAATCCAATTTTATTTTTTAATTTATGAAATTACATGTTTACAATAATAATCTCCATGAAGCTTTTATGAATTTAGATTATACATCATGTTTACAAGTCTATTTCGATGGAATTTTCCCTTATACATTTGATTGATGCAAATTTCATTGCTAAATCCCTAAGTATGGTTTAGTATTGCAATTACATCATTCCAATATGTTTCAATCACTCCTATACTTAGGTTCATGAATTTCTTGCTATTTTAATTTCAAGTTATGATTATAAGTTCTTTCAAGTGGAATAGATTATAGTAGGTTCTAAATATTGTAGTTCTCATATCATGTTTATGCAAATTCAAAATAAATCCTCAATTTATGATTTTGTCATGTGATCATGCTATCTCACTATGTGTAAAAGTATCCATAAGCTAAAGTCTTGATCCCCATGTATTTGACGAAACTCCAAAGTTATGAGTTTTGAATAATGACTCTCCAATATGGATTGCAAAGCTTTCATGTGTTTTTATGATGATTCCATTGAGTGCTAGAGGGTTATGAACATCCATTACTTAGCTATTTTATAGAATTTCAACAATTTTAGAATGATTTTAGATAAACCATTAGTAGTATGATTCAATAGTTATTATGATCAGTTCCTTGTTCAGTAAAGCTTAGTTTAGTCCAATAACTTAGTATCATTCAGGTGGGAGTAGGATACAACATCGAGCTAACCTTGGGATGAGGCTGGTACGCTAGTTAGGACTAGGTCCTTAGAAATAATCCCTAAGTTTCAGAACTACATAGCCAGCTTAGGTTATGAGATGTCACTCGCCAGTTTAATACTGACACTCTCAGGGATCACCCACTAGTTTAGGACTGATCTTAGAGTTCACCCAACAGATTAGGACTGACTTCACAGCCATTGTTAGTACCCATGGCCTGGTAATAGAACCCTTCCAACTGGGGTCATAGGTTGGACCCCAATCAGTTCAGCTTTGGGGTATGTTGGTTGGATGATACCTCCATAATTTTAGTTTCAGTATTCAATACAGAATTTAGTTTAGTTTTGCTCAACCATAGAATACAGTTTATCAGTATTTAGTTACTAGATTTCAGTACTTCAGTTTACAGACTAATTTCAAAATCATGTTATATTCTTGGTCATACATTCTCAGATTTTACAGCATTTACGTATTCATATTAATTATTCAGTTATCTCGTGATGTTTAGTCAGTCTTTACTTTACTTTATGCACATAAATCATGCATGTCATCCTAGCCTCATCACTCATACTAGTACATTCAAAGTACTGATCGCATATGTTTTCTTTGCGCTATGATGTCTTATATTAGAGGTTCAAATGCTAAGTTTTCTTACCACTCTTAGATAGATCATATAATCAACAGTAGTAGTGGTGAGTCCTCATACTTCAAGGACATGATTTCTTTATTTCAGTTTATCTTAGTAGTTCATTATTTCTATTCAGTCGGAGTTAGTTGGGGGTTGTCCCATTTGCTCCACAGTCAGCCAGTTTTAGAGGCTTTCATATATACAAACAGTTAGTTGATTTATGAATTATTTCTTTAATAGTCTTTCAATATGTCATTAGGGGTTTAGATTCATCATTCAGTATGTTAAAACCTTATGGAATTTTCAGTAAATTTTTGTACATGTCCTATGGTATTAGTTTTGTTCAATGCTCACAATAGGTACCAGATCATGGGTTAACTTGTGGTATTTTGGGACCGTAAGCACCGTGTAGTGACTAGGGTGTATTTCTAAGTCATTACAAACTTGTTATCAACAAGTTTCTGTCTGGTTTATTCGATAGTATGGTTAAAGAGTGCAGGGCCGCAATGTCAATTAAGGAAATAGACTTGTCTAGATTTATGGTTCATGCTCATCAGATAGAGGAAGAGAAGGTTAAAGAGAAATAAAGAGAAAGTAAAAAGTCTAGGATAGGTAGTTTTAATTTTGATCAGTCAGAGAGTGGTAATCATTCTCAGTTTAGCCTCAGAAGAATGTATCAGCAGTATGGTTTTCAAATTTTAGGTGCAGTGTTTCAGGGTAAGTTTAGTGTTTATGAGTATTGTTATATCTCTGACCCTAGAGTAATGTGGTTTCTGTTCAGTTTAGAGATGTTGATTAAGTGGTTCCTAGACTTAGAATGAAGTCTTTAAGCTAAGGGGAAGATGATAGAACACGTAACTAAGTTGGGCTCTCAGATTCTAGTAGTAATGTATGTGCGTTGTAGAACATCAATAGGGAAGGAAGATGACCGGCCCATTTTTATCTTAGTGTAAGGTTTTTTAGTTATCTCTATATTTACTATGCCTTATATGTCAGTATATGATCATCTCTCGTATTTGCGTGCTTTATAAAAGAATCATGTACACTTCCAGTTCCTAGTATAAGGAGTCCTAGTTCACCTAGTAGTCCGAATCATATTCCATTAATTTTTGAACTCCAAACTTAGGTCATGCAACTCATGACTCATGTATTCATGTTTTATGGCATGCTCAGTTCCCATGACTTATGCTACATTCCTAATGATCAGCGAAATTCAAATTATGTCATGTATATCCTCAGATTTGATTTCTTTAAAGAATTCATGTCATTGATACTCTATTCCTTAGGCCTCTATTTTTGGCTCTAGATATTAAATCATGATTTATTCTGTAAGTGTCTCATACATTATGTCAGTATTTTCTTAGTATTTCAGCCAAATCAGTATCATTGGGGGATGAACTATCCCAAGGGGGGAAGATATATAATACTCGCCCAAGTTTTTATGTACTAAATCTCTCAACCTTTATTTATGAAGTAATAGGTACTCATAAATTGACTCTCTCATTTCTATCTCAGCCTTATAATCATTTTCATGTCATTACATATATTCATAAAAATTTAGTTCAGTCATGTATAATGTTTATCACTCAGTCATGTAATCACGTTTCTAGTCATTCATGTTCAATATATGATCTCAGTTCTCCCAGTATTCTCAGCTAACCAATCTCATTCAGGGATAAATGTTCCCAAGGGAAAGATAATGTAACACCCTATATTTTTGGGCAAGAATTCAAATTTTGTTCCTATGCATAAAGACTTGAACCTAATTATTTTTAGTATATATATGTGTGTGTGTGTGATTATCAAATATATGATATGGAAATATCCTTTTATATTGATCGAGGTCATAATACCCTCCTAACTCAAAGACAAGATGAGCACTTTTCTATCGATAGGGTTTTGACAAATGCTCCAGTTAGGGTCCACTTTAGATGAGTGTATCTCCTATAATATATTGATTCAAGTGTCCTACTATATATCAAAAGAAATATCTTTGAATCTTATTTCCAATGCATTAGGTTTCACCTTAATCCAATAACGGAGTGGAAAGTTATGCTCATTTTACCTCAGCATGCATGTCGTCATCAAGGTGATGACTTAAGGTGATAAGCTGTCAACTAAGTGACGACTTATCAGCCAAGTCATCAGCCTTCACTAGAATGTTATCAACTTCAGATATAAAGTGACGACTTAAGGTGATAAGTCATCAACTATGTGACGACTTATAAACCAAGTCGTCACCCATAACCATCTCGGCTATACAAGTGATGAGTTTTGTTGATAAGCCATCAAATAGTTGATAAGTTATCAACTCAAGTCATCAAATAAAAATTTCAGCAACTCTTATTTTGCTTCAGAGGGGTATTTTGGTCTTTTCATCACCTCAAAATATACCTCTCCCACGAGTTATAATCCTCAAGGGGCGTTACTTTTCTCTTATTTCATCAGTTAAACATCTCAAAATCCTCTCATACACTCTCAACAACAAGATTAGAATTTTGTCTCAAGATCATCTCCAAAGAACAAGATTCAATCCCTCCATTTAAGAAAACCAAGAAATTATGCTTCCCAATCCAAGAACGTTCAAGAAAAGTTAATTCTCTTTTAAGATTATAGATTCCATGTGTGTGTGATGTTCATCCATGTGCCCTTTTCACCCATGGAGTCCAAGAATCCATTTTTATTTTGTAAATTATGAAATTACATATATACAATGAATCATCTCCATAAAGATTTTATGAATTTAGATTATACATCATGTTTATATGTGTGTTTCGATGGAAGTTGCCCATATACGTTTGATTGATGAAAATTTCACTGTTAAATTCCTAAGTATGGTTTTAGTATTGTAATTACACTGTTCTAACATGTTTCATTCACGCCCATGCTTAAGTTCATGAATTTCTTGCTATTTCAATTTCAAGTTATGATTATAAGGGATTTCAAGTGGAATACATTATAGTATGTTCTAAATATTGTAGTTCTTATATCATGTTCATATGAATTCAGAATAAATCATCACTTTATGATTTTGTCATATGATCATGCTATTTTATCAAGTGTAAGGGTATCCCCATGTTAAAGTCTTAATCCCCATATGTTTGACAAAACTACAAAGTTATGGATTTTGAATAATAAATCTTTAACATCATTTTCAAAGCATTCATGAGTTCTTATTGTTGATTCCATTGAGTGTTGGAGGGTTATGAACACCCGTTACTTAGTTGTTTATAGAATTTCAGCAATTTTAGAATGATTTTAGATATACCAATAGTAGTATCATTCAGTAGTTAATAATATTAGTTTATTGTTCGATTAAGCTTAGTTTAGTCCAGTAATTCAGTGTCATTCAGTTTGGAGTATGATTTAACATCGAGCAAATCTTTGGGATAGAGGCTCACCTACCAGCTAGGACTGGGTCCTTTGAAACAATCCCTAGGTTCAAGAACTACATGTCCCACATAGGTTATGAGATGTCACTCGCCAGTTTAGGACTGACACTCTCAGGGATCACCCACCAATTTAGGACTGATCTCAAGGGTCACCCGTTAGATTAGGATTGACTCCATAGTCATTGTTAATACCCATGGCATGGTACTAGCACCATTCCAAATAGGGTTACAAGTTAGACCCCAATTAGCTCAGATTTGGGGCATGTTGGTTAGATCATACCTCTTATAGTTTTAGTTTAAGTATTCAGCACAGAATTTAGTTCAGTTTTGCTTTACTATAGCATATAGTTCATCAGGATTCAGTTACCAGATTTCAGTACTTCAGTTTGCAGACTATTTCCAAATAATGTTATATGCTTGTTCATGCATTCTTAGATTTTACAGTATTCACATATTTATATTAGTTATTCAGTTATCTCATGATGTTCAATCAGTCTTTAATTTACTTTATGCACATTCACTATGCATATCAACCTAACCTTATCACTTGTACGAGTACATTCAAAGTACTGATCGCATATATTTTCTTTGTTCTATGATGTATGATATTATAGGTTCAAACGCTCAGTTTCCTGGGTGTGCTAAGACTGATCAGATTATGAACAACAGCAGTGGAGAATCCTCATATTTTGAGGACATGATTTCTTTATTTCAGTTTAGATTAGTAGTTCAGTATTTCTATTCAGTTGAAGTTAGTAGGGGGTTTTTCCCATCAGCTCCATAGTCAGTCAGTTTTAGAGGCTTTCAGACAGATAGTTAGTTGATTTATCAATTGTTTTTTTAATACCCTTTTCAGTATATCATTAGGTGTTCTGATTCATGATTCATTATGTTAAAACCTTATGTCATTTTCAGTAAATTTCTGCACATGTCTTATGCTATCAGTTTTATTTAGTACTCACAGCAGGTACCAAATTATGGGTTAGCTTGTGGTCTTTTGGGACCGTAAGAACCATGTGGCGACCAGGGTGTATTTCTCAATCGTTACCAACTTGGCATCAGTAAGTTTGTGTCTGGTGTATCTGATAGTGTGGTCAAGGAGTGTAGAACCTCAATGTCGATTAAGGAAATGGACTTGTTAGACTTATGATCCGTGCTCAGCAGATAGAGAAAGAGAAGGTTAAGGAGAAAGGAAGAGAGAGTACGAGGGCTAGGTTTGGTATTTTTAATTTTTTCTCAGTTAGAGAGTGGTAACCGTTCTCAGTTTATCCAAAAGTGTTTAGCCCCATTTCCATCTTCAATTAGTGTACTAGTACCACAGTTCAGGAATGATAGTCGAGATTGAACGTCAAGCTCCAAAACCCTGGGTAGTGTGAACAATGGTCGTACCTATCCAATTTGCAAAGTATGTGGTAGAAATCATCTAGGTGTGCATAGATATGGTAGTGATGTATATTTTAGATAAGGTAAGCCAGGCCTCAGGATGCGGGAGTGTAGAGTAATAGCTCAGAGGGGAAAGGATTTGCTCCAATAGATTCAGTCCAACCATCCTCTAGTTCCATCCGGATGCCCCGAATTAGTAGGGTGCCACTTCCAGTGCCACCAGTGGTCAACGTTAGAATAGACTTTATATACTCCAACCCATACATGATTAGGAAAATTCTCCTAATGCAGTTATAGGTATGTTACAGACCAGCCTTTCACATTCTTGTATATGTTTTACTAGACCCCAGAGCATCACTTTCTCTTATAACCCCCTATATAGCTGTCGACTTTAGTGTCAGACCTTAAATATTAGTAGAGCCCTTCTCAGTGTCTACCTCAGTGGGTAAATCTATCATAGCCAGGTGGGTGAACAGAAATTGCCCAGTTTTAGTATCCCAGCAAACCACTTTAGTTGATTTCAGAAAAAGAGTCATTCAGTTTTAGTTTCCCAATGAACCAGTCATTGAATGAAGGGGTAATACATTAGTTCTTAGGAGTCAGTCATGTTTTCAGATTCCTCCGCAAAATCCTATGAAACTGTATGACTTAGAGTTTGAAGCATGAATCCAGAAGCTTAGCAGCAGTGAAGTGGGGATAGTGTTATCTGAATTTGGTGGACTATGTATCCCTGGGGATAGTTGGATGAAAGACAAATAAGTAGGCTTGAAGAATTATATGCAAGAATTTAAGTTGTTGATTCAAAATAAAAGTATAAAGATGTGATATTAGTAGGATATAAAGAAAGTTAGTTTGGTTCATTGAAGGTTTGGGAATATTCATGTTAAGTGTTAGAATCTAAGTTTAAATCTTTGAAGATTGAGATAATAGAAAGAAAAGTTGAGAATTCTAAGATAGTCAGTTCTTAAGTTGTTACATCATGTATTTGGGGCTATAGAAAGTTAACAGTTCTATCTCAGAAGGAGTTATCAGCAGTAGGCTTTTACACTTTTAGCTGCAATCTTTCAGGGAGAATTTAGTGTTTATCAATATTGTTATTTCTCAGAATCTAGAGTTGAGTGGTTTCAGTTTAGTTTAGAGATATTGATTATATGGTTCCCAAACTTAGAATGATGTCATTAAGATAAGGGGGAGATGATAGAAAAAGTAACCAAGTCAAGCTCTCAGATTCTAGTAGTAATGCCAGTGTATTATAGAACATCAATTGGGAAGGAAGATGTCTGACCCATTCTTATCTCAGTGCAAGGTTTTTTAGTTATCATGATACCTAATCATGCCTTACATATCTATCCTATGATCATGTCTCATAGTCGTGCACTTTATAAAAAATCATGTACACTTTCAGTTCCTAGCATAAGGAATTCTTGTTCACCCAGCAGTCCGAATCATATTCCATGAATTTATGAACTCCAAACTTAGGTCATGCAGCTTATGACTCATGTATTCATGTTTTACAGTATGCTCAGTTTCCATGACTCATGCTACACTCCTAATGATCCACAAAATTCAAATTATGTCATGTATATCCTCAAATTTGATTTCTTTGATGAATTTATGTCATTGATACTCTAGTCCTCAGGCCTCAGTTTTTGACTCCAGATATTCAATCATAATTTAGTTTGTAAGTGTCTCATGCATTATCTCAGTCTTTACTTAGTATTTCAGCCAAGTCAGTATCATCCTGGGTATGAACTATCCCAAGGGGGAAAGATGTGGTAATACCCCTAAGTTTTTATGTACTAAATCTCTCAAATTTTCTTCATGAAACAAGATCAAGCTTGAAGTAATGGGTACTAATAAATTGACTCTCTCATTTCTATCTCATCCTTATAATTATTTTTATGTCATTGCATATATTCACGAAAATTTAGTTCAATTATGTATCATATTTATAACTCAGTCATGTAAACATATTTCTAGTCATTTATTTTTAATGTATGATCTTAGTTCTCCCAGTATTCTCAGATAACTAGTCTCATTCGAGGATGACTGTTCCCAAGGTGGAGATAATGTAACGTTCATATTTTCAAGATAGAATTCAAATCGTTGTTCTTATGCATACAGACTCTAACCTAATTATTTTATGTATATGTATGTGTGATTATCAAATATAAAATATGAGAATATCCTAAAATATTTATCGAGGTAATAATACCCTCCTAACTCAAAGACAAGATGAGGACTTTTCTATCGATAGGGTTTTGATAAATGCTCCAACTAGGGTTTATTTTAGAAGGGTGTATCTCGTATAATAAATTGATTTCGGTGTCCTACTTTGTATCAAAAGAAATATCATTGAATCTTCTTTCTAACGCACTTGGTTTCTATATTAGAGTGGAAAGTTATGCTCATTTAACCTCAGCATGTTCGTTTATCATCAAGGTGGCGACTTGAGGTGATAAGCCATCAACTAAGTGACAACTTATCAGCCAAGTCGTTAGCCTTAACCCGAATGTTATCAACTTCAGATACATAGTGATGACTTAAGGTGATAAGTCATCAACTAAGTGATGACTTATCAACCAAGTCATCACCAATAACCATCTCATCTACACAAGTGACGACTTGAGTTGATAAGCCATCAACTAGTTCATAAGTTATCAAATCAATTTATCAACTAAAAATATCAACAGCTCTTATTTAGCTTCGGAGAGGTATTTTGGTCTTTTCCTCACCTCAAAATATACCCCACCTACGACTTATAACCTTCAAGGGATGTTACATTTCTCCTATTTCATCAGTGAAACATCTCAAAATCCTCTCATACACTCTCAACAACAAGATTAAGGTTTTCTCTCGAGATCATCTCCCAAGAACAAGATTCAAGCCCTTCCTTCAAGAAAACCAAGAAATTGTGCTTCCCAACCCAAGAACGTTCTAGAAAAGTTAATTCTATTTCAATATTATAGCTTTAAGATTTGTGTGATGTTCATATATGGGCCCTATCAACCCATGGAGTCCAAGAATCCATTTTTATTTTTTAATTTATGAAATTACTTGTTTACAATGAATCATCTCGATGAAGCTTTTATGAATTTATATTATACATCATGGTTTTAAGTGTATTTCGATGGAATTTACCCTTATACGTTTGATTGATGGAAATTTCATAGTTAAATCTCTAACTATGGTTTTAGTATTGCAATTACGCTATTCAAACATGTTTCATTCACCCCCATGCTTAAGTTCATGAACTTCTTACTATTTCAATTTCAAGTTATGATTATATGTACATTCAAGTAGAATAGATTATAATATATTCTAAATATTGTAGTTCTCATATCATGTTTATGCGAATTCAGAATAAATCCTCAATTTATGATTTTGTCATGTGATTATGCTATCTCATCATATGCAAAAGTATCCCCATGTCAAAATCTTGATCCTCATATGTTTGACGAAACTCCAAAGTTATGGATTTTGAATAATGACTATCTAACATAGTTTTCAATGCTTTCATGTATTCTTATTGCCGATTCCATTGAGTGCTGGAGGGTTATGAACACCCATTACTTAGATTTTTATAGAATTTCAACTGTTTTAAAATTATTTTAGATAAAACATTAGCACTATTATTTAGTAGTTATTATGATTAGTTCATTGTTTAGTAATGCTTAGTTTAGTCTAGTTATTCAGTGTCATTCAGTTGGGAGTAGGATTTAGCACCAAGCTAACCTAGGGATAGGATCCTACCCACCAGTTAGGAATGGGTCCTTTAAAACAATCCCTAAGTTCCATAACTACGTAATTAACGTAGGTTATGATATGTCACCCGCCAATTTATGAATGAGACTCTCAGGGATCACCCACCAATTTAGGACTAATTGCAAGGGTCACTCACCAGATTAGGACTGACTCCACAGCCATTATTAGTATCCATGGCACGGTACTAGCACCCTTCCAACTAGGGTAACAGGTTGGACCCCAATCAGGTCAGCTTTGGGGTATGTCAGTTAGATGATACCTCCCATAGTTTCAGTTTTAGTATTCAGTACAGAATCTAGATCAGTTTTGGTTGACTATAGCATACAGTTTATCAGTATTCACCTACTAGATTCTATTACTTCAATTTATAAACTATTTCAGAATCAGGTTATATGCTTAGTCATGCATTCTAAAATTTTACAGCATTCATGCATTTATATCAGTTATTCAGTCATCTCATGATGTTAAGTCAGTCTTTACTTTACTTTATGCGCATAAGCCATGCATATCAGCCTAACCTCATCACTCACACCAGTACATTCAAAGTACTAATCACATACATTTTCTTTGCGATATGATATCTTATATCATAGGTTTGGATGCTCAGTTTCATGACCACACTTATACAATGTAGATTATTAGTAGCAGCAGTTATGAGTCCTTATATTTCAAGAACATAATTTTTTTACTTTAGTTTAGCTTAGTAGTTCAGTATTTCTATTCAGTCTGAGTTAGATGGGGGTTTATCCCATAAGCTCCATAGTTAGTTAGTTTTAGAGGCTTTGAGACATACAGATAGTTAGTTGATTTACCAATTATTTTTTAATAGACTTTTTAGTATGTCATTAGGCGTTCAGATTCATAATTCCGTATGTTTAAACCTTATGGCATTTTCAGTAAATTTCAGCATATGTCTTATTCTATCAGTTTTATTCATTGCTCATAGCAGGTACCAGATCATGGGTTATCTTGTGGTCTTTTGGGACCGTAAGCACCGTGTGGTGATCTTGGTGTATTTCTGGGTCGTTACAAACTTGATACCAGTAAGTTCGTGTTTGGTGTATTATAGTATGGTCAAGAAGTGTAGGACCTCAATGTCGATTAAGAAAATAGACTTGTCTAGACTTATGGTCCATGCTCAGTAGATAGAGGAAGAAAAGGTTAAAGAGAAAGAAAGAGAGAGTAAGAGGGCTAGGATAGGTAGTTTTAATTTTACTCAGTCAGAGAGTTGTAACCATTCTTAGTTGTGCCAGAAGTGTTCAGCCCCAGTTCCCTCTTCAGTTAGTATGCCAGTACCAAAGTTTAGAAGAGATAGTTGGGATAAGGTTTCAAGCTACTAAATTGTAGGAAGTGTGAACATGGTCATACCCACACTTTGTAGAGAATATGGTAGAAATCACCAAGGTGTGTATAGAGCTGGTAGTGATGTATGTTTTGGATGTGGTAACCCAGTCCACAGGATATGGGAGTGTAGAGTAATGGCTCAGAGGGGAATGGATTTGTGCCAACAGATTCAGTCCAACCATCCTCTAGTTTCATCCAGACGCCCGACTCAGTAGGGCGCCACTTCCAGTGCCACCAATCGTTAATGTCAGAATAAAATGTATGCACTTCAGCCATGACTTTACTAGGAAAGTTCTCCTGATATAGTTATGGGTACGTTATAGGCCTTTCATATTCTTGTTTATGTATTACTAAACCCTAGAGCTTCACTTTCTCTTATTATCCCCCATATAGCTGATGACTTTAGCGTCAGACCCAAAATATTAGTAGAGCCCTTCTCAGTGTCTACCTTAGTTGGTAAATCTATCATAGTTAGAAGGGTATAAAGATATTATCGATTAAAGTATCCCAGGAAACCACTTCAGTTCATTTCATAAATAGAGTCATTTAGTTTAAGTTTTCCAATAAACTAGTCATTGAATAAAGGGCAGTACCTTAGTTCTTAGGAGTCAGACGTGTTTTTAGATTCCTCCTTAGAATCCTATAAGAGTGTATGACCTAGAGTTTGAAGCATGAATCCAGAAATTTAGCAGCACTAAAGTGGGGATAGTGTTATCTGAATTTAGTGGACTATGTATCCATAGGACTACTTGGATAAAAGGTAAACCAGTAGGCTTGAAGTAGTGTATACAAGAATTTAAGTTGTTGATTCAAAATATAAGTATAGAGATGTGATATTAGTAGGTTATAAAGGACGTTAGTCTGGTTCATTGAAGGTTTGGGGATATCCATGTTAGGTGTTAGAATCTAAGTTTAAATCTTTAAAGATTAAGTTAATAGAAAGAAGAGTTGAGAATTCCAATTTAGTTAGTTCCTAAGTTGTTACATGATGTATTTAGGGCTATAGACAGTTAAGAGTTCTATCTCAAAAGGAAGTATCAGCAGTAGGGTTTTACAATTTTAAGTGCAGTCTTTCAGGGTGAGTTTAGTGTTTATGAGTGTTATTATATCTCAGACTCTAGAGTAAAGTTATTTCAGTTCAGTTTAAAGATGATGATTAAGTGGTCCCAGACTTAGAATGATCCTTTAAGCTAAGGGGGAGATAATAGAACAAGTAACCAAGTCAGGCTCTCAGATTCTAGTAGTAATGCCAGTGTATTATAGAATATCGGTAGGGAAGGAAGATGCCCGACCCATTCTTATCTCGGGGCAAGGTTTTCTTATCATCACGATATCTACTCATTCCTTATGTGTCAGTCCTATGATCATGTCTCTTATTTATGCATTTTATAGAAAATCATTTATGCTTCAAGTTCCTAGTATAAGGAGTTCCAGTTTACCCAGCAGTTTGAATCGTATTTCGTGAATTTATGAACTCCAAACTTAGGTCATGCAGACCATGACTCATGAATTCATGTTTTATGGTATGCTCAGTTCCCATGAATCATACTACACTCCTAATGATCAGCGAAATTCAAATTAGGTCATATATATTTTCTGATTTGATTTCTTTGATGAATTCATGTCATTGATACTCTATTCCTCAGGCCTCAATTTTTGACTCCAGATATTCAATCATGATTTAGTCTGTAAGTGTCTCATACATTATCTTAGTCTTTCCTTAGTATTTCATCCAAGTCAGTATCATTCAAGGCATGAACTATCCTAAGGAGGGAAGATGTTGTAATACCCCTAAGATTTTATGTACTACATCTCTCAACTTTTCTTCATGAAATAAGATCAATCTTAAAGTAATGGATACTCATAAATTGACTCTCTCATTTCTATCTCAGCCTTATAATCATTTTCATGTCATTGCATATATTCACAAAAATTCAATTCAGTCATGTATCATGTTTATAACTCAGTCATCTAATCTTGTTTACAGTAATTCATGTTTAGTATATGAACTCAATTCTCCCATTATTCTCTGCTAACCAGTCTTATTCAAGGATGAATATTCCCAAGGGGGAGATAATATAACACCCCATATTTTTTCGCTAGAATTTAAATCGTTGTTCCTATACAGAAAGACTTGAACCTAATTATTCTATGTATATATATGTGTGATTATCAAATATATAATATGTGAATATCCTTTTATATTAATCGAGGTCATAATACCCTCCTAACTCAAAGACAAAATGAGGATTTTTCTATTGATAGGGTTTTGACAAATGCTCCAGCAAGGGCCCACTTTAGATGAGTGTATCTCCAATAATATATTGATTCAGGTGTACTATATATAAAAAGAAATATCTTTGAATCTTCTTTCCAACGCATTTGGTTTCACCTTAAATCGATATTGGAGTGGAAAGTTATGCTCATTTTACCTCAGCATGTCTGTCAGTCATCAAAGTGATGATTTGGGGTGATAAGCCATCAACAAAGTAACGACTTATCAGCCAAGTTGCCAGCCTTAACCAGAATGTTATCAACTTTAGATACAAAGTGACGGCTTAAGGTGATAAGTCATCAGCTATGTGAAGACTTATTAACCAAGTCGTCACCCATAACCATCTCAGCTACACAAGTGACGACTTAGGTTGATAAGCCATCAACTAGTTGATAAATTATCCACTCAAGTCATCAACTAAAAATTTCATCAACTCTTGTTTAGCTTCAGAGGGGTATTTTTGTCTTTTTCTTACATCAAAACCTACCTCTCCCACAACTTATAACCCTCAAGGGGCATCACTTTTCTCCTATTTCATTAGTTAAACATCTCTAAGTCCTCTCATACACTCTCAACAACAAGATTACAATTTTCTCTCAAGATCATCTCCCAAGAACAATATTCAAACCCTTCCTTCAAGAAAACCAAGAAATTGTTTCATCTTGGTTTGATTGATGGATATTTCATCTTTAAATCCCATAGATTACGTTTGATTGATGGATATTTCATTTTTAAATCCCTAAGTATTGTTTTATTATAGCAATTACGCCATTCCAACATGTCCTATTCACTCTCATTCTTAAGTTCATGAATTTCTTGCTATTTCAATTTTAAGTTATGATTATAAGTGCTTTCAAGTGGAATAGATTATACTATGTTCTAAATATTGTATTTCTCAATCATGTTCAAACAAATTTAATATAAATCCTCAGTTTATGATTTTGTCATGTAATCGTGCTATCTCATTATGTGTAAAACTATCCCTATGTTAAAGTATTGATCCCCATGTGTTTGACAAAACACCAAAGCTATAGATTTTGAATAATAACTCTATTATATGGGTTTCCAAGCTTGCATGTGTTCATATTGTCGATTCCATTGAGTTCTGGATAATTATTCACACCCATTACTTAGCTATTTACCAAATTTCAATAGTTTCAGAATGGTTTTAGATAAACCATTAACAATATCATTCAGTAGTTATTATGATCAGTTACTTATTCAGTTAAGCCTATTTTAGTCTAGTATTTCAGTGTCATTCAGTTAGGAGTATGATACAGCATTGAGCAAACCTGGGGATGGACTCTCACCCGAAAGTTAGAACTTGGTCCTTATAAATAATCCCTATGTTCCAAAACTACGTAGCCAGCATAGGTTATGAGATGTCGACCCTCTCAGAGATCATCCTCCAGTTTAAGACTAATCTCAAGGGTCACCAACTATATTAGGACTAACTCTACAGCCATTATTAGTACCTATGGCACGGTACTAGCACCCTTCCAACTAGGGTCATTAGTCGGACCCCAATCAGCTCAGCTTGTGGTATGTCGTTAGATGATACCTCCCATAGTTTTAGTTTTAGTATTCAGTACAGAATTCAATTTAGTTTTTCTTAACCATAGCATACAGTTTATCAGTATTCAGTTACCAGATTTTAGTACTTCAGCTTATAGACTATTGCAGAAGCATGTTATATGCTTGATCATGCATTCTCAGATTTTATAGTATTCATGCATTCATATCAGTTATTCAGTTATCTCATGATGTTCGGTCAGTCTTTACTTTACTTCATGCAGATAAACCATGCAGATAAACCTAAGCTCATCACTCGTACTAGTACATTCAAAGTACTAATTGCATACATTTTCTTTGAGCTATGATGTCTTATATCATAGGTTTAGACGCTCAGTTTCCTGACCGCACTTAGACAATTTAGATTATTATTAGCAACATTGGTGAGTCCTCATATTTCAAGGACATGATTTCTTAATTTTAGTTTAGCTTAATAGTTCAGTATTTCTATTCAGTCGAAGTTAGTTGGGGGTTTGTCTCATCAGCTCCACAGTCAGTCAGTTTTAGAGGCTTTTAGACATACAAATAGTTTGTTAGTTTATTAATTATTTTGTTTAACAGTATTTTTAGTATGTCATTAGGCCTTTAGATTCATGACTCAGTATGTTAAAACCTTATGGCATTTTTAGTAAATTTCCACACACGTCTTATGTTATCAGTTTTATTTATGCTCACAGCAAGTACCAGATCATGGGTTAGCTTGTGGTATTTTGGGAATGTAAGCACCATATGGAAACCAAGGTGTATTTATTGTTCATTACATCCCTCTTCACCTCTTATACCCCCACTTCCATAAAACACGAAAGAGGGATCATTTCCATCCTTTGTCATAATCAAATACTGTAATACCCAAAAAAAATCCAACCAATATTAGCACTATGTTTCAAGCTCATGAATAGTATATAATAGTTCTTTTATAGTTTTATGAGTAAATTATATGTATATTAAGGCTTCAAATAACTCTCATCTGTCAAACGAATCAAAACATTCCTTACCGATTGAATTCTTGGGATGGATATTATTTTAGTCAGATTCAAATGAGCATATCTCTCATTATACTACGAATTTTTGAGTTCATAATATACTAACAGATAGATAATTGAATTGGCTTTCCAATGATACCAATTTCACCCAAATCCAATATCAAAGCAAAAAGTTATGCCCATTTTACTCCATCATTTCAGCGTTGAAACTGAGTGACAACATTTCTGACGACAATTCTAATGACTTATCATATTTTTGACGATATTTCTTATGACTTATCATATTTTTTATGACATTTCTAATGAGTTATCAGCTATGTCATCAGGCTTAGAGAGAAACCCAAAAAGTCCAGCTCCTGGTGATGACCTGGGCTGACGAGCTATCATAGATCTGACGGCTTATCAGCCCATTCGTCAGCTGATAATTTCAGCAACTGGGAGGTAATTTTGTAGGGGTATTTTGGTCTTTTTTCCTCAACCTAAACCTTACCCAACGCATAAAACACAAAAAACACGTTCTTAGATATTGGAATTAAGTTTCAAAAACTCTTAACCCTCTTTGTTCCCAAGAACAAACTTAGGGTTTCTTCTCAATTAACTTCAAGACCCCATTAGACCCTCCACAAAGTATTCAAGAATTAAGACTCCCAATCCAAGAACATTCAATAAAGGTCAATTTTATTTCAAGATTCAATCACTAAGGTATGCGTAGTGTTCATCCACGGATTCCTTTCATTCGTGGAGTCCAAGAATCATGTTTTAAATAACATATTGTGATTTGCTTGTTGTGATTTATCATATTCATGTTGATAGTTGTTATTTATGATTCAAGATAGAATCTTAATGTATTTTCATGAAGTATGTGCATGTTAGTTGAAAATCCATGAATTTGGGTGGTTTCAGATTGCTAAATTGATAAGTACACCTATGCCCAAAGTTGTATATGTAAGGTGTTTGATAAAATACCTAGAATGATAAAATCATGTTCCTTATGACTCAATAGTACTTAAATGACAAGTTTATGTTACCCCTCATGATCCAACATAATTTTAATGCTATTGATATGTATTGATTATTGTGTTATGCAATGTTCATGATATTGAAATCATGCAAATATTTGCATGTTATATATAGTTCCTTTCCATGAACAAGAATATGATAACCATGTGAAGCATAAAATCCTCTATTAATGGCATTATGGATTATGAACTCTATTCCTATGATCAAGAAGTATCATGGTTGTGTCAGTTTCCTTTCATCGAGTCCTGGGTGTACTTGTACCCAAAAAATATAGCTGCGTTCTTAGAGCCATGTCATGTTTTCACGTTATCCTCAGTCAAGCCATGTTCCTTAGAATTCAGTCAGTCATGTGACTCAGAAAATCAAAGAAATCTCATGATCTCACTTAATTATCAGATAGCAATAATATTTCATCAGTCAACGGAAGTCAGTAACTCAGTCCATGTACAGTCAGTTAAATTATGTTCAGTCTCTTCAAATGGGAATAGAAATTAGCATCGATGAACCCAAGGATGGGAACACACACTGTCAGATGAGGGTGTGATTCTTAGTAGTCATCTTTGTGTTCCAGAACTATGTAACCAGCATAGGTTAAGCCCTCAACACTGTTAGATGAGGATTGATGAGGTGGATAAGCACTGTCAGATGAGAGGCCCACCGTTCTCTTTTGGGGACACTGTCAGATGAGGGTTACCCACAGCTTGTCCTTACCAGTAGCGCGGTATTGACACCGTTCTAATCAGGGCACAGATTGGACCCCAGCTCAGCTATTATGGTGCATTTGGGGAATGTTAGTTAGATGACTACTTCCCATAGTTTTAGTCTCAATAAAAAAACTCAGATAGTTCTTCAGATTTCAGATTATCAGGACTGTCAGACACAGTCAATTCAGTTACAGTACAGAACACAGATAATTCCATCAGATTCAGGACTGTCAGACACAGTCACTCTTGTTTTTAGTTATTAGAACTCAATATTAATCATTTTAGATATCAGTAAATTCAGGTCATCAGTATATAGATTCAGTTATTATGTTTTCAAATTCTCAGTTTCTATCTATTCATGTATGCACTCTCCCGTTCATATTACCTAGTCAATTAGTATTTCTCATGCATGTGAACCCTTGCATATAGCCTACCCCATATGTATACTCAGTATATTTCTTTGTACTGATGCATTTGCACTATGGTGCTTTCTTTTTATGTTACACCATAGGTTCAGTGACACGACTTCCATATTAGTAGCAGCAGTAGCGTTCCAGTACTTAGAGTTTTAGCAATGAGTCCTCATTATCCAAGGACGTGATCTTATTTTATCATATCAGTTCAGTTTTCAGTTGATAGAGTTAGTTGGGGACATGTCCCATCAACTCCTTATCTAGAGTATTCAGACAGTTAGAGGCTTTTAGATGATTACAGTATTATCAGATTAAGACTTCAGTTTTGTTTTGGTATTATGATACCACTTTATTCAGACGTTATTATTTTCAGATTATGTTCAGTATTGAACCTTATGGCCTTTCAGTACATGTTTCCACAATATTATGTCGTATTATGCAGTGTATAGGTACAAATATCAGTCATGGGTTAGCTTTCAATCCTTCAGGGTCATGAGCATCGTGTAGCATTCTGAGTCAGATAATTGGGGCATTACAAATACACTCTTAAATTCTCTAAAATTCTTAAGTCAAGAGCAAGATAGGGTTATCATGGTTGATTATTTAAAGCTTCTAAGTGGTTAGTTCTCTGTATAATTATGATACTTATATGCATGCACCTCTCCCCTTAAACTAGGTTTACTTAAATCATATGTTTAAATAGTTGTCCATGTGAATTTGAATATGGGTTTGATATGGGTTGAGGGTTTTGGAATGAATGTTACTTGAATTGGATTCCCATGAGTTTATATGCATTGTTTATTCTTTATCAATTGTTTTTGAACTAATTCGGTGCATATGTATGGGAATTGGGAAAGGGAGTTGAGGCCTTCCCTAATTTGATGATTTTGGTTTGGGATATGGTTTTGGAAAAACATTTCCCTAAACCCACTTGAATTGTCGGATTTGAATTATGGTTAATCACTTGATTTTTCTTACTTTCCTTAACTATTGCATTGCATAAATAGATAAATGGATAAAAAGGGTTTTGATGGCCTTGTTGGCCATGTTTTGATTTTAAACTTAATTAATAGACAAGGGGGGTTGTGAAATTCCCCTAACATATTTTAATGAATAAAGGGTGTGGTGGAATTTCTCCAAATTGATGTAATGAACAAAGAGGGTCATGGCATTCCCCAAAGTTGATAGAATTGGTATGGCATAAGTATAAGCTTGCAAGAATAATGGTAAGACGATAGCCGTGGTTGATGCCTTAACTGATACTTCCTTGGTTAAATCGGTGGTTTGTGTGTGAAACTTCATTTAAATGTGCTAAAATAGGGTTGTGTATCTAAGCCGTAAAGGTTGATGTCCAGGGGGATCAATATGGAAACTCATATTTTCCGGCGTGCGGATTGGTCTTGATGACAGTGTGCTTGTGTCATACTATATATATATATATAAATATATCATGGATTTACATGTGGCCAAGGCATTCGCTGGTCTTCCTTGGATATCTTTGGTTCATGCGACACACACGTACTGGGACCTTTCAGTAGGGAGATGGACTCATACAGCTCGTGGGTATTTGTATGATGGTTGACCTACATACTCCAGGTCAATGATTTTAAATCTCATGCTAAACCTTGTTCCCTATCCAAACATCTTGTATATATATGTATGTATGCTTATATGTGAAGATGTCATTGAGTTGGACTGATTTTGAATTGGCTTTATTTTATCCTTATTCTGAGTTACTTGTTAGCACACACCCCGCTAACCATCTTCGATGCTGTATTCCCATGTGATACAGGGAATGGAGATACTTTTGATCTTACTGTATAGTGATTAGGTGACTTCTGTATCTATTGTGAGTCAACTTGAAGTGGTGAGCTTCCATTCTTTGGAAGACCCTCATTTCACGTTTTGATTTTACTATATCATAGGCTATCTTTTGGTTTCTTTTTTGATATTGTCAGGCGCATGTACCGACTTAGATTGATGTTGGATTCTTAGAGGATCTTAGATTACTGGTGAACCAAAAGGTCAGCAACCAACAAGTAACCTCCTTCAATCTCTGGTTGCACTCTCAACTGGTAGGTAGTATACTCAGCCCTATGAACTTAAGCTAACCAAGTCTATGTAACTTTTCACGATAATCTATCAAGAAATCATAGGCATTCTTGCCTACAACACCACTGAAAGTAAGAGGACCTAATCGAGTGAATCACTCAAACCTATTTTGATCCTCAGATGATATAACTATACTTGCAATCAGAAGAGAAATATTGAATTTGGTTGGTTGAGACCCCACCCTAGGAGGTAACACAGATGAAGGCTGAACTCTTGATCTTAATCTACCATACCAAGATACAGCCTTAGAAAAGAGTGAGATACTATTTTTAACAAAAGATAAGAAAGATCCACATAATGAGGAACAAACTGAGGAACGTTTTGTAAAGACATCTTATAACCTCTCAAAGATTAATATGGACATCTATGGACCATTCAAAAATACTCTATTAAACACCCCGTACTTACATTATTTATGTGACGACCCAAACTCAGGCCTAGCCATGGTGGGTATCTCAAGCTCACCATGAACTGGAGACCACCCTATCGCCTAAACTCATGAGCAAAAAAATAATAATAATATGAAAGCCAAATTAAGATTTTAATGAAAGAAAACTAGGGAACTCAAAGAAGTAAAGACTTAAAACAATATGCAACCATCCCACTCTATCCACTATAAATCAGAATAACAACTAAGTCGACATATGCCCCCGATAATAAGATAAAAAAAAGAATCCAAAGATACTAACTAATGAAGAAAGAAAATAAAATGATAAAGCCTCTGATAGATGGATGCTCACCATTTCACAATATCTTAATGAATATGCTAATCCACCTAATACTACACAAGATCAATAGAATTGTCTTTGGACCCTACATCATAACTGGTAGAAAGGTTAGGGAAGTGGCAATCCCACTTCCAACGAACTTGACTTCCCTAATTCAAAGACTAGAAGCTGAGGGGATTTCGAGTTGAAAAACTATATGGTGCATCTTCTTATTAGTAGTGGACAGTTTGCAGGTCTTTCACAGGAGGATCCACAAGTCCACTTGCAGACCTTAATTGAGCTTACAGATATATTTACTCCAATAGAGGTGACTCTAGATTATGTGAGGCTGACACTCTTCCCCTATTCACTTATTAGGGAAGCTAAAAGATGGTTGAACTTAGATCCAGGCAGTTCAATCACAACATGAAATGACTTAGCTAGAGGGTTCCTCATCAGATTCTTTCCATTGGGAAAGACTGCGAGACTTAGCAGTGAGATAGTGAGCTTCAAACAAAAGCCTAATAAAAATCTCTATCATGCTTGGGAATGCTTCAAGGCCCTTCTTCGAGATTTTCCACACCACCAGCAGTTGAATGAGGTATTTGCTTATACTTTTGTAGAAGTTCTTGATCACAATACAAAGATTTTGCTAGATTTAGCCATAGGTATTCAAGCATTGGAGCTAACTTATGATGAGTTGTACACATTATTGAACCACATAGCACCAGGAAATCCAGAGTGGCATTTAGATTCTAGAAGTGCGATGAAAAGAATTGCGGGAGTATTAGAGGAGGACCAATTCATATCCTTATCATCATAGGTTTCTACATTACAGAATTTAATCTACACAATATTCAGCAGCATAAAGTTGGGAGCAACACAACCTGTAGCCACAGTCAATGCCATCCTATAAGCTCCAAGTTGGTGTGAAGTATCCAGAAATAGTGGTCATTCGGCTACCATATGTGCTTCAAATCCAGAATCTGTGATGTATGTAGGAAATGTTCAAAGGCCAAATTATGGTAATACCCACAACATAAAGTGGAAAACTCAGCCACCTAATCAGCCATGAAATGTCCCACATCCAAAGGTTCAATGGAATCAGTCTACGAGCAACATAGAAGAGATGATGAAGAAACTCGTAGCTGGGCAATCACAATTGATTATGATTCTGAACAGTCAATGGGTGGAATTACAGAATTAGAAAGTGGCCCAGAGAAATTTAGAGTTGTAGGTTAGGTAGATACAACAGGCATTAAATACCCATCCTCAACGTGGTTTTCCCGCTGATATAGAAAATCCAAAGTAAGTCATAGAAATCACCTTGCGGAATGGTAAAAAGCTTTAAGGAGAACCTCCTAAGGCAACAAATGAGGTAGATGCTGAGGTGGTAACCCAATAGCTAATTGACAGAGTTGCTAAAAATTCAAGGAAGTCTGAGTACTTGAAGGAAAAAGTTGTTGAACCAGAGAAGAAAAAGACGCTGCCATTGCCTTTCCCTCAAAAGTACATAAAAGCGAAGGAAGATGCATTATTCAAAAAGTTTATTGATACATTCAAAGAGTTGTATATTACTTTACCTTTTCTAGATGTTTAGTAGAGTATGCCTAAGCATGCTAAGTACTTGAGGAATGTGGTGGAAAAGAGGGTGAAATTGCAAAATATCAGAGCAATAACACTCTATGAAGAGTGTAGTGTTATGATAACACAAAAGATCCCCAAGAAATTAAAAGATTAGGGGAAGTTTGATATTCCTATTTAAATTGGGAGTAAAGAGTTCCATACACTGAGTGATTTAGGGGCAAGTATAAATTTGATGCCCCTATCTCTGTTTGAACAATTGGGCTTGGGAAAGCCTACATCGACCATTATGGTTTTGCTGCTAGCAGACGGTTTCATGGCATATTCAGAAGGAATAATCGAGAATGTCCTCATAAAGGTTGGTAAATTTGCTATTCCTGATGACTTTTTTGTTCTTGATTTTGTGGCAGAGGAACAGGTACCAATTATTTTGGGGTGCCCATTCTTAGAGATCGGACGGCTTTAATTAATATTGGAGAAAGAACACTCAAGATAAGGGTAGATGATGAAAAGGTGGTATTTGATGTTTACAAGGCCCCTATTAAAAATTCCTTATATAAAGATTTATGCATGATTAATGTGTTTGAAAGGGATGTGTGGGGGTGTCTAAGCCACTAAAGACCTCTTCTGACTACCTAATTGAATGGCCTAAGATGAAACCATAGACTCCCAACATGTTAAAAGGTAAAAGAGTTTTGAAATGAATGAAATTATATCTCCCTAATGGGAGTAAAACGGTGAAGGAATATGGTTGAATTGATGAGGGTCGTGCCGCAACACTAAATTAGGCGTTTCTTGGGAGGCAACCCAAGGTAAGTAGGTTTTATTTTCAGTTTTTAGTTTTTATTTCACGTAGTTGTTATTTTTGGTTGAGTCACAGGTTAATGGTAAATCTGAGTACCATAAACTTAAGCTTGGAGCATGGCAAAGACTGAGTGTGGGTCCCATGGATTTCCTTTATACGAAAGATGTGACTAGCTAGGCCTAGAGGCCTCAGGGAGTATTATTATCTCTTACTTTAAAGTTCACTTTAGGGACAAAGTAGATTTTTAAGTGTGGGGTGGAGGAATTCTCAAATTTTGGCTCGATTTAAAAAATTTATATTTTATGATTTTAAAAATAATTAAGATCAATTCGGACCAAATTAACATTTTCAAAACTACTTGTCATTCTTTTCTAAAATACAAATCAACCCGTACAAAATGTTTCATCATTTCAAATCTCAAGGTCTCGCTTTTTCTCTCATATTCTCACTCAACAATATAGTACAAACAACAACTACTCAACAAATTTGCTCAACCCTCCATAACATATCATTTTTCTTCTTACTTCTGACCACATAGGTGTTATTTTCGACTTCATTCTTGCTTGTATCAGTCATTTTATTTGTCTTCGTAGGCAACAGAGTTTGAGAAGAGCCCTATATTTGTTATTTTTTTCTAAAAAATAAGGGTTTTTAAGTTAATGATGAAAAATAAATATTTTAGTTGTATTATCTTTGAGAATGGGTTTACAATTTTGAGTTTTCATGGTAAAATTGTAGGAAGAACTTAAGAAATCTCTAGTTTTCATCGCAGTGTTCCGTTGACTATCGTGGTATTGTTTGATGGTGTTTGTGGTGTTGGTGGTGTTAGTGTTTGTGGTCGTCGTGGTGGCACTGGTGGTGGTATTGGTTGGTGGTGTTTGTGGTGGTTGTCGGTAATGTCGGTATTCGTGGTATTTGTTTGTTTGGTGGCATTGGTTGGTGGTATTTGTGGTGGTGGCTGTTGGTGTGTTGGTATTCGTGGTGTTCGTAATGTATTTTTTAAAATCTATAAATACATCAATTGTAATGTAATTTTTTTTCTTTGTGTGTAGGTAAAACATGTCTCCCAAAAGAAAAGAAGGTGAAAGTGGATTAATGTCTGACCACTCAAAAAAAAAAGCTACAGTACAGAGGGATTCGAAGAAGCTTCCTGAACAATCTCAGTCAGGGAAAAGTAAAGCTGAGGAGAGATATAAAACAATGTTGAGGGAGGTGGAAAAGGGTTCATAGATGGTGATGAAGAAAATAAAAGTGATAAAGAGGAGGAATTGGAGAGTGAGAAAGAGAAAGAGGATGATCATCAACATGATGATAATGGATCACCGATGGGGCGTGTGCTAATATCGACATCCCAGCATGAGCCTATCAAAACTTTTAGTAATAACAGGTTTCAAGTTGTGATGCTGATAAATAACCCACAAGGAAAATAACTAACTGGTCAAATTGTACTTAAATGTCAGATAGGGAAAATTTTTGAACATTTTATGAAAATTATGAAGAACGAAAACATAGGCGGACTTTTAAAGAAGAGCTGCTTTGGATACTTTCTCGAGCTACCTGAGGACCCCTCTGCCCGTATCCATTTCCCTATGATGATGGTATATGGTCTTCTCAAGTGCAGGATGAAGTACACGGGGGATGATAAAGATCTGGAGGAGGGGGGGGAAAAAGATGGATGAAATCTGGATTAACTACTGTGGCATGACTATTTTTTCTTACTTGCAAGAGTTTGCCATAGTGACGGGCTTGAGATACCATCGTCCAGAAGGACCACCACCCCGCAAAAGATCCAAGGCAAGAAAATGCAAGGAAAAAATAGATGGGTTGTTTGACATTGCTCGACGTAGCTACAAAGCATTAGATTTGTTGACAGATCTTGAGGATAAAACCATACCAGAGCAGTACAGGGAGCAATTGTTCTTAGTTTGGTTTGACCATTCGGTTATATAGGCAAAAGACATCAACAAGGTCATAGAAGATGATTTATTGGCACGTGCTGAGAATTTTGATAAATTCAACAATTATCCCTAGGGATATGACAGCTTCTACTTGACTGTCCAATATTTACTGACAAAGCTATCCTCAGAGACGACCACATTATACAGCTTTCCTTGGGCTTTTATGGTAAAATTAATCACTAATTTTACTCATCCATTAATTTATATTGAATATAGTTATGATGATATTTTTTTCTTGCTTCCTGTTCACATTTTTTGGGCTTAGGCATTTGAAGTCATTCGTCCCCTCCGAAAGCAGTTAATGGATTACCCGAATGAAGTTTCTTATCCAAGGATGTTTAGGTGGTTGGATGCAAAGAGCAGATGTTATATCTGGTGTAATAGATGTTATATCTGATGCACTAGATGGGTTTCTGTTGTGACAGGGTATATCTTGCATTAGATTACCCATCTGTTGCTTTAGTTCTATGAACCCGACTCCTAAAATATTAACCATCTACTGCAAATTATGCAAAAGATGTTTAATCTGATAACATATTATTCATTTTTTATAATGTACAAATCATCTGTTTTATAACATATTACCCATCTTGTGCATCTTTTGCAACAGATGATTGATATTTTACATCAAACTATCCATGTGTTGCTCTGTTTCTCTGAACCAGACTCAAATGGATTTTAACCATATACTGCAAACTATGCAACAGATGGGTTTTTTTTTTAAAACATAGTCCAACTGTGAAAATTATTATATTATATAATTTAATGCATCTATCTTTTTTTTCTTTTTTATAGGTTGTGCATCCATGGATCGTGCCTACTGAGGAGGAGTTGGTGATGACTTCTTATATTACTCTAGGCCATGTTGATACTATAGCAGACCCAATGGTGGAGTTAATATAGAAGGAATTAGCTAGAGCAACAGGCATAAGAAGAGCAGTTAGGCAAGGTCAGCCTAATGTTGAGGCTCTTCATTACCAACCTTTTACTAAGGCAGATCCAGGTGCTTCTTCTGGTGGAGTTGTTGGTGTTGGTGGCAGGAATGCTGATGCTGATACCACTCATGATTATGAGCATATTGATGCTCAAGAAAGAATAAATATATTTGAAAACACCCCTTTTTGCCCTTACATAGGTCCCTCTCACCCCTCTTCACCCTCATGTTCTCGTTGTGAATGCGATAGTGCAAGGACAGACAGGATAAACTCTTTGAAAAATTAGAGGCTATCTCTAAAGCTATTAAGGAATTTAAATCCAAGAGGTGTGTCATACCATCCAATAAGGTGAGGAATCCACACACTCCTACAGTGTTGGTTAGAAGAAAGAAAAGAGCAATTAGAGACGTACTCTCCACTCGAAAATCAAAAGAAATTGCAATTCCTCCCTCTTCAAAGGCTGTTGAAGTTCAGGGGCTAGTCAAGAAGGTGGACATATATGCATAACTTGGCAACGAAGAGAAGAGGGATCTGCGACAGGCCAAGAATGCCAAGCTAGGAGCTCTAGATTACCCCAGGCCTCTTTTTCCCCCCTAAGATATGCGTATGTCGTACGATCTAAGGCAAGTTTACTTTTTCTAACCTAGCCCTTCTAATCTACCCTATGAAAAAGAATCCATGCAACAGATTTCACATCTGGTGCAACAGCTGGGTATACTGGTGCAACTGGTAGTGGTTCTGTTGCAACTTATTATCCATCTGTTGCATAAGTTGCGTTGGATTATTGATTCAGAGAACCCTATGCAACAGATGGACCATCCATTGCATATTTACAATTACTAACCTATTTAAAAATCGACTTCTTATCTCACAGCATGTTGACATAATTCTATACCTCATGAGGAAAAGGAAATTAACGTACCAGGAAGCTTATGACACTGCTAATAGGATAATGGATCTCGACTTCTGCAAAAAGCTCAAGGATAGGTACGATTAACTCAATGGAGAGGCATCAACCCTTGGCGTGGTAATTGATTTCCTAGTTCTTACGTTGGTCTTGGATAAAGAAGAAATAATAAAATATGTTAGAGAGGACAGGCCAAATCCACACGGCAAGAGCTGGACCGAAGCAAAAAGAATTCTTGTAGTCATTAGCTGAACGGTATGCATTATCGGGTTGTTGAGATACTACTCGAGGAGGAAAAGATCAATGTTTATGACTCCAACATACCTCTTATCGATGATTTTTCAATCTTTTTCTCCTCGTAGAGCCATTGATGGTGTTGTTGCCCATCTTGTTGAGGGAGAGTAAGCTGATGAATCATTTGCCAAAGAAAGTGTTGATAAAGAAATCATGGGATTTTAAAGGTCGAAACAGGGGAATGATCCTTCCAAAAGATGATGCCTCTAAAGCAAGTGGCTCACATGCTCTTGCACACATCAAATGTTTGCTGACCGACACAACAATGGCCGAGCCAATGACTTTTCTATGCGACAACATTGTGGCAATCCTGCAAAAGGTCTAGGCTTATGGGGTTCTAACTGGACGTTTGAAGCCTGTGTATATAGAAGATCCTGTGAAATAGAAATTTTTAATTTCAAGTCACCCTTCACTTTATTACATGTACATGTAATGGAAATAATTTTTTTCTTATGAAAGTTGAGTTCTTTACAATGTAATAAATTAAATTATGAATCTATTGTAAAATTATTTAATCCCTTCTGGAAGATAGTTTATCTGTTGTAATAGGTTGGTCATCTGTTGTATTATGCCGATGTTATTTCTATGAATAATCTAATAATCTAAGTCTAATCTGTTGCAATAGTGGGAAGACCTGTTTGATAATTTTCAACAGATGACCTAAATTTTACAACATATGCCTAAATCTTTTTGATAGTTTCCAACAGTTACGCTTGAATATCCATGTGCTCGACAACACCAAACCAGTAGCAAATACACACACCACTATAAAAATTTCAGCAATTAGGCTTGAATATCCATGTGCCCAACAACACAAAACCAGTAACAATAACGGCAATAATGTAGTATCTTCTTGCTCGATTTTGTTTCTCTTCAGAAGCCTTGACATTGTTCAACAAATCCCAGATTACACAATTTTCTTGTGAAGGGTGCCGTTCTTCACATCAATTAAAGTAATCGCATCCATCCAATTTCTATAAAAAAGAAAACATAATTACAAAACAATTACCAGTCAATAATTAATCAACTAATTAAATAAAAAAATATTACCTTGGAAATCTTACAAGTAAAAAACCTACGACCCAGATTTTGTTGAATCCAAGAAGTCTTTAATAGAGCTTCATGACCGCACTTACAATATCAAAAATCTTTATCACAAAAAATAGTGGAAGATGTGCTCGACATTATCAAGATCAGTTGAAAAAAATAAAAGAAATAATTTGAAGAATTTGGATAGATAAAAAAAGATGACGATGAAGAAGAAGATTTGGGAATTTAGGATTACATTTTAGGAGAAAGATTAATATATAAGACAATGGAGGGAAAAATGATCGTTGGGGGCCAAGTGACGGCAAGTCAGCGAAATATGTCAGACTTGACACTGACACATTTGATGCATATTTTATTTTACGTGTTTAAAATGAACACTGTCTACTTGATGCCTATTTTTTTTAGGTGTTTGAACGGAAAACCATCGATGGGTTGCGCCTTTTTTATTTCAATTCAATTCACTTTAACCTTTTTACACATAATGGTAATTTTTTATGTCCAACAGATTCTCCATTCGTTGTAATAGTTATCCTACATGTTCTGACATATAGTTTATCTGTTGCAATAGGTTGGTCATTTGTTACATTATCTCGATGTTTTTATCTAAAGTCCATTTGTTGCAACAGTGGGAAGGCCTGTTTGATAAATTCTAACAGATCACCTACTTGTTGTAATATATGTCTAAATCTATTCGATTTTTTCAATAGATGTGTCCTCTATTGCAACAGATACATTATCTATTGCAATATTTGAATCTAGTATTCCTTTTCAATTAATAAGTTCAAATCTAAGGACTAAATAAAATTTGTAGACAAAATAAAATAAATCAAAGCCTTTACAAATTAGCTGAAATAAGTCAACGAATAAATGAAATGTAAAAAAATTATTATGGGTATAGATCTCAACAAATACATCAACAATAATTTAAGTATACTGCCAAGGATTGCTTTGATAGACTCAAGCTATAAAGATCTACTCAGTATGGACAAGTTGTTCTTCATCCGGTGCTATGGAATTTGGCTTTACTCGTCATGGATCTTTATTGTCGCTTACGTACAGTTTCTATGCTTTCTGTTCTCCGTATTTCCATAAAAATAGTAGCATATTGTCAATGCTATTCAGCAGTAGCTTCTTCTACATCCACCTGAAAAGCCAGCATTGGTCAATGCTAATCACGGAGATACAACAAAATAGGAAGGGATAACTCATCTCTTCTAGCAAATCAAACAGGTCTTCCTTCTATTTTAAATTATCCCAAATAGATTATATTTCTGTTGCAACAATGAATCAATTGTTGGAATAAATTTCTACATGAGGAAGACCCTGTGTGATAATTTCAAACGGATAAACCATCCTTTGCAACATATGAATCATCTGTTGGTACAAATAAAAGCGCTATGAAGAGCTATTTGATTTGTTAAAATAGATGAGATATATGTTTATCTGGTGAAACTGGTTAGTTAACTGTTGCAACAGATGTATATATCTGTTTGATAATTTTCAGCAGATGTGTCATCTGTTGAAACAGATATATGTCTGTTTGTTTTGTCAGTTGGAAGACATATAATATATTCACCTTCTTCAGCTCGTGCTGCTCTTCTTTGGACATTGTACGTTGCTCAATGCAACACACAGACAAAGGAGTTGCAATTTCACTTTTTTGGATGCTTAATAATACCCTGGAAATCACTTTTCTTCTCCTCTTAGCCTTAATCTCTAAGGAGTGGATGGAAATAAAATCCTCTTTGATGGAATCAGACCCCTCTTAGATGTCAATTCTTTTATAGTAGAATTTAATGCATTAATAACATTAATTACCACATCATGTTTCGCCCTGCAGTCTTGACATTTGTATGCAGCACATTCACTGGGAGAGGCAAAATCTGTATAACCAGTATGATCATACTCATAATGGTTTGCTTTAAATACTATAAGAGGAGCATCATTAGCACCAACAGAAGCACCACTACCACCACCAACAACTCCATCACCACTACCACCACCAACAACAACAATCCCACCCTCCAAAATTTATTTTTCTTGTAATGGTTGTTGCTCCAAACAACTCTATTTTTATTATGTCGATGACCTTAGGGTCGAAAAAGTTTGTACAGACTGTAATGTAAGAAAAAATGGCATCTTCAACTCTCGATTGGTTGGAACTAGCGATGGATGCACAATCTAACATAAATCATTACATATAATAGAATGATGATTAGATCATTCAAAAAAATCATTAATTAAAAGAAAAAATTAATTATAATTATACTTACTGCATCCTTCGAGGGGTTGAAGAATCAAGAAATTTTACATTTTTATCAGTTTTGACCGACAACAATCTCAAGATTCTTAGACAGAAAACTTCTTCCTGGTAGTTCACTTGTTGTCTTAAATAAAAAATGACTTCAAACGCCTAAGCCTATAAAATAATGCCAATAAATCAAAACCATTATTGAGCGAAAAAAATGAATGATATCATAATAGAAAAAAGAAACATTTACCATAAAAGCCCATGGGAAGCCTTATAAGTCGACTATCTTTGGTGCTAACGGAGTCAACAAATATTTGACAGTCATTTTGAAGCTTTCATACCCCTAAGGATAGCTGTTAAACGCATCAAGATCCTCAGAGAGCTTTATTAAAGTGAGGCTTATGTTATTGTTAACGTCTCTCGCCCAAAGAATATAATGTACAAACCAAACCAAAAACAATGATTGCTTGTGCTTCTTTGAAAGTCCTTTACCTTTCAACACCTCTATCAAATTTTTTTTTTGAATTTTGGACCAACAATGGACACCACGTCATCACGATCACACGACTTGCCTTTGCCTTTTTGGAGTGTGTGGAGTGATTTTTCTGGAGTTAGAATAGGTATAACTTGAGAAGGAGGATAACATTTTAGTCCAGTAATTATGGCAAACTCCTTCCAACCAAAACAAATAGGCATGTCACAGTAATTTATCCACACCTCATCTATTTTATATTTTTTTTCATACATAAACCTACGCTTAAGAAGTTCATTTACCATTTTCATTTGAAAACGAGCATTGTTTTCCTCTGGCAAATCAAGATATTTCCTAAAGCAGCTATCCCTGAAATGAGCATCCAATTTTTGTTCTCGAAGTATTTTTCTGAAGGCATCAAAAGATTTTCCCATGGCTAACTTAACCACAAAATCACCTGTTAAATCTGCGACACCATCGCACTATATTGTCACAGGATAACGATCAGTGCTAAAGACTTTGATCAGCTCTTTGGTGGAAGGGCTATTATCATCTGCATCATCTCATTGAAACATCCCTCCTCCCCGTGTTTATCATATTCTACTCCCGATTGAGATAACACTTGTAAATCAAGCTCATAGAGTGGTGGATGTAGCCTAGCTGCTTCATTTGTTTCTTTACTTGGACTTAATTCGGTTTCTGTTCTTTTGTGAACCATATTATCTAAAATTAGTAGGAACATAAAATAATATATTATTGTTGATTAATGCATCGTTAAAAAAAGATAACAGTAAATCAAACAAGCAAAATAATAAAATAATAGTTGCAACAGATCACCGATCGATTGTACTAGGTAATATATCTGTTGCAGCATATAACTAAACTGTTGTAGTGGATAAGTAATCTGTTGCAACAATACAAAACATATCACTCATCTTTTAAGACAGATAAATAGTCTAATCAACATATCACACAACTATTGTGACATCATCTATTGCAATATATGAGTGATCTGTTGGAATAGTTAAATAATCTGTTGCGATAATACAAAATATATCACTTATTTGTTGAGAAAAATGAATGGTTTGTGCAATCGATCACACCTTTGTTGCAATATATGAGTGATCTGTCAGAGCAGTTAACTAACCTACAACAACGATTGAGTAATCTATTACGACAATACAAAATATATCACTCATCTATTGAGAAAGATGAATGTTCTGTGCAATAAGTCACATATCTATTGTAACACATGAGTGATCTATTGGAACAGTTATCAACGGTCAATATTGTTTAGATTTCTTCCAACATAGGGTCGTCTATCCAGGCAGATGAATGATCACTTGGAAAAATCAAGTCTTGGACATTTCCTGTAAGAAGAGTTGATGGGATTTTATCCAACAAGATGTTCATCTGTTGCATCAGATCATTAATCTGATGATTCTTCCATTGCACCAGATGGTTAATTAGTTGCATCAGATTTTTTGTTCGATGCTTAATCTGTTGCAACATATGGTAAAGCTATTGCATCAAATAGTTAATCTGTTACATCAGATTATTAATCTGTTGCATCAGAATTACAATCTGATGGTTCCTCTGATGCATCAGATGGTTGATCTGTTGCATCATATAATAAATCTATTGCATCAGATGGTTAATATGTTAAACCAAATGAGTAATCTGTCAGAGGAAACAAAAAATAGTAGCACAATTTGGTTCAACAAAAAACAACTTTTATCATTTTTACCAAGAATAAGAATAGAATAAATCAAACCAAATTATCGGGTTTTTTTATAAACACAAACAATAAAAAGGCCATTTTAGACCACATTTCAAATTAGTGCAATAAATATTGAAATTGTTAACCAATACTATAAGAAAAGTTGGCTCAAGTTCCTTATTTTCTTCAAAACTAAAAAGGCTATAAATTTTTACCTGTGAAAGAAGAAAAGGAATGATGACAAATTCAAAGTTGTTGTGGCCGGAGAGTAAGGTTGTCACGTTGATTGAAGGTTGAAGTCGAAAAGGAACTCGAAGCCCAACTATTTGTACTCAGATGTTGAAGTCGCCAAGGATTGAAATGAGAAATTTGCAGAACAGTTAGTTGGGAGAGAGTTGAGAGAAGCTATCGATAGAGGGATGAGAGACAGGTTGATTGAATTGAAGAGGGGAACTCGAAGCCCAACTATTTATCGCAGGAGGTAGAAGTCGTCGAGGGTTGAAGTGAGAAAAGATGGTAACTC